>NW_027397084.1:530927-715975 GCF_003265705.2 Callorhinus ursinus
CTTATCTTATCCATTCCTTTTATAAAATCTTTTATAATTTTCATCTTTACAGTCATCTTCCACCCCTTCATTGTATCAACCCTTATTTTGTACTTATATATATAAGTCTTTCTTTCTTTAAAATTTTAGGAGGCACTTTCTTCTAACAGACCAAAATACACCCAAAATCTAGTGTGTGGCCCTGATCTATGCACTAGCCTGATCATATTTGATCATATTCTGGGTTTTTTTTTATTTTGTTCTGTTTTTGTTTGTTTTTATCTTTTTCTTTTTTCTCTCTCTCTTTCTTTTTTCTTTCTTTCCCTTTCTTTTCCCCTGGTTTCAGGTCTTTTCTGATTTGTATAGAGTATATTTCCTGGGGACGTTGTTAACCTGTTAGCATTTTGTTCTCTCATTCATCTATTCTCCTCTGGACAAAATGACAAGACGAAAAAAATCACCTCAGCAAAAAGAACAAGAGGTAGTACCGTCTGCCAGGGACCTACTCAGTACGGACATTAGTATGATGTCGGACCCAGAGTTCAGAATCATGACTTTAAAGATACTAGCTGGGCTTGAAAAAAGCGTGGAAGTTATTAGAGAAACCCTTCCTGGAGAAATAAAAGAACTAAAATCTAAACAGATCGAAATCAAAAAGGCTATTAATGAAGTGCAATAAAAAATGGGGGCACTAACTGCTAGGATAAATGAGGCAGAAGAGAGAATCAGCAATATAGAAGACCAAATGATGGAAAATAAAGAAGTTGAGAAAAAGAGAGATAAACAACTACTGGATCACGAGGGCAGAATTCGAGAGATAAGCGATATGATAAGATGAAACAACATTAGAATAATTGGGATCCCAGAAGAAGAAGAAAGAGAGAGAGGGGCAGAAGGTATATTGGAGCAAATTATAGCAGAGAACTTCCCTAATGTGAGGAAGGAAACAGGCATCAAAATCCAGGAGGCACAGAGAACCCCTCTCAAAATCAGTAAAAATAGGTCAACACCCTGACATCTAATAGTAAAACTTACGAGTCTCAGAGACAAAGAGAAAATCTTGAAAGCAGCTCGGGAGAAGAGATCTGTAACCTACAATGGTAGAAACATTAGATTGGCAACAGACCTATCCACAGAGACCTGGCAGGCCAGAAAGGACTGACATGATATCTTCAGAGCACTAAACGAGAAAAATATGCAGCCAAGAATACTATATCCAGCTAGGCTGTCATTGAAAATTGAAGGAGAGATAAAAATCTTCCAGGACACACAAAAACTAAAGGAATCTGCAAACACGAAACCAGCCCTCCAAGAAATATTGAAAGGGGTCCTCTAAGCAAAGAGAGAGCCTAAAAGCAGCATAGACCAGAAAGGAACACAGACAATATACAGTAACAGTCACCTTACAGGCAATACAATGGCGCTATATTTGGTTATTTTTATCAGTGTGGACTCGGAAATATTTATTTTATACTTTGGGTAATCTAATACTACTAGATTTTGTCGCTTAAATTTTTCCAACTTTGGCCATCAAGCACTATTTCAGTTGCCCTCTGGGTCTCTCTGACACCTCTCCATCAATGTGGGATTTTTGCTTTTGCTTTTGTTGTGTTTCACTTAAGCACATCCATACTTTCTGGCTCTATAAGACGCTCCGAGTTCAGCTTGTGAGTGTCTTGCCCCCGTCCTCGAGTCAGCCATTTCTCTAGGGAGCCCTGGTTGCTTTTACTGGAGAATAATCTGGGGGCTAGGTGTACTTGATGCCAGGGTTAAAGCCTTAATTTTAATGTGTTATGTGATAATGGTATTGAGGTTATATTTTAAAGAGCCCCCTTTTTAAGATACATATGAAATATCTGTGGCTGAAATATGTCTGCAATTTTCTCCAAAATGATGTGGGGGAAAGATGGGACAAGATTGGCCACGAATTGCTCATTGTCGAGGCTGGGCGATGTGATCCATAGGGGCTCTTTCTACTGTTCTGTCTACTTTAGGATATGTTTGAAATGTCTGGAGTAAAATTTCAAAATAATAAAACAAAACTCAGTCCCAATCACCTCCTCTAGAAGCTGTTCTAGATTACTCTCACATGGCCTGGTAGCGGCTCCTTACTCTGGCTGGGCAGCAGTGGAATGGGGCGCCTCCTCAGAGTGACGCACCCACTGCAGCCTTCCCTGTCTGGGGGTGCTCGGCACTGGATGGGAAAAGCTGCTCCCACCAGCTGTGCCCAAGGGGTACCTACAGCGTGGCCAGCGTGGTGCCAGGCGTTTTCACAGACAATTCCAGTCTTCTTACAGTCTCAGCAAGTGGGCATTATTCCTACCCCAAGTTTACAGATGAGGAAACAGAGACCAAGGGACTCATAGAATATCCCCGACCATGTACTTTCCAACAGGCAGAGCTGGCCCCTTCTGAACACACACAGGGGGAGGAGAGCTGTGTGCTAGGGCTTTTCCATTTGCCCCTCCGCATCCACCCTCCAAACCCTCATGCCTTCCTCTGCCCCTAGAAGCTGACCCTCTGGACAGCATTGCTAAGCTCTCCATCCTCTGGCTGCCCTTTGGGTTTGGCCAAGGGAAGCACCAGCAGGAGATCAGAAGATGGAAGAGAGAAGTGGGGTGTTGGCTCCCCCAGTGATCTCCCTGCTGTGCAGGGACATGTCCTACAGCATTGGCACTCACTGACTTAGGGAGCTACGCCTCCCCTTCCCTTCATCTCCATGCCCACCTAACAGCTTCCCACTGGGCATTTGGCGTTTTTATCCCTTGTTGGTTCCCTGCATTAAATGCTCCTCAGCCCCCTGGGCTGGGGCTGCTGGTATATCTGCCTCCACTGAAGAAGGCTCCACTCTCAGCTGATGGTCACAGAAGTCCTAACTAGATGTACCGGCCACTGCGTGGAAAGGAGACAAGAAGGGTCCAGAACCAAGGATTGGAGGCAGGAGTTTTCCTTTAGGGCTGAGATCTTTTAATTTAATAAATGTGCTGGGCATTGTATTCTGCTTTCTATGTCACTGTCCCCAGCGACAGTCCCTTCTATCACCTCTGGCTTTTCTTCTTCTTTCTTCCTCTCTCTGCCCCATTTCCAATGTCTGTCTGCATGAGCCTCTGTCTCATCCTTTGCTGATTTTCCCCTCTCAGTGTGACTTGGTGTCTTTCTATACTTCCCTGCCTCTGATAGTCTCACCTGTCCATCTGTCCCTCCCTCCATGCCTGGCTCTGCTTCTGTCTGCACCATCTCTATCCGCCACTGCATTTACCCTTAAAATCTCTCTTTGTTTCTACCTTTCTGCCCCTATTTTGTTGTCTGTTTCTGCCCGTCTGGCTGTCCCTCTCTTGTCCCAGGGGACTGACTTTGCCCAGGCATTTCTTCGAGGCCCCAGCAGAAGGAGCAGGGTCCCAACAGGAAAGCAGATTTACCTCCAGTTGGTTCAAATGAAAATATGTAAAGAAAGGAATCTTTCCAGAGTTAAGGGGAGGAATTGGGAATGTTAAGGCACCAGAGACAAGCAACATGGGATGCTATTACCACCCAAGGTCTGAGGGGTCAAGGGTGCAAAAGTGCTGTGTGAGTCCCTTGAAGGTGAGAACCTGGCGGGGGGGAGCTGCCTGCAGGAGCTGCAGTCTTGGGGTGATGGAACCACACGAGAAGTGTGGGGCTCCCATCTCCAGCCCCCTGCTGGCTACTCCCATTGTCTGGACCCAACAAGAAGCCAGAGGGCTCAGCCTCCCCTCCCCTGGCACAGAGCAGAGCAGAGAATAGAGAGCAGACAGTCCAGGTGCCAGGGACAAACAGGATAACCAGCACATTGAGTGACCTCCTCAGAGTCCTGGCTGAGCAAACCCTTTGGCCACTAACCTCCAGGGCAGCCTCCTAAGCCCTCCAGGGAACCAGTGTCTGAGGAGCTGAGGTTGGAGTTCTCAGCCCCGCTCTTTACTGTCAAGGCCATACATTTCTCAAAGCTCAAGTGAGAGGATGCTGTGATCATCTGTCCCCTTACTCCCCCAGGCAACCCCTGCTTTGCTAGTGTATCAATTAGGATTAGGTTTTTGCAAGTGTCAGAAAATCCAAACTAACAGTTGCTTGAAACAGAAAATAGTTTATTTCCTTCACACATACAGAAATCCCATATATAGGGGACCCCCTGGGTGGCTCAGTCGGTTAAGCATCTGCCTTCGACTCAGGTCATGATCCCAGGGTCCTGGGATGGAGTCCTGCATGGGGCTCCTTGCTCAGCGGGGAGCCTGCTTCTCTCTCTGCCTGCTGCTCCCCCTGCTTATGCTGTCTCTCTCTCTCTCTCTCTCTCTGACAAATAAATAAATAAAATCTTAAAAAAAAAAAAAAGAAATCCCATATATAGGAAGTTCAGAGTTAGGTGGGTAGGTTCACAAAGTCATTAAAGATCCAGGCTCCTGCTATTCTATTGCTCTGTCTTCCCCAGGAAATGGCTTCTACCTCATGATGCAAAAGGGCTGCTCAAGCTCCAGCCATCCCACCTTCAACTGAGTGAGCAGCAAAAAGGAAACTCAAAGGATTCTCCTTTCATCTGAGAAGACTTCCTGGGAGGCCCACACACTTCCACTGGATATATGGGCCAGAACCCTGTGTCATGGCCGTGAGGAGCTGCAGAGGAGGCTGGGAAATATAGTCTTCTTTCTGAGTGGGAACATAGGCAACAAAAGAATTGATGATTCTATTACTAAGGAAGAGGATGAGAATGGACTCTAGCAGTTTCCACCACAACTGGAATGGTTGGTGCTGCGGGATTTGGAGACACGGAGAAAGCAGAGGGAGAGGGTGCATGGAGCAAAGGTTAAGGAAAAGGAAGACACTCAACCTCTCACCCTGTCCTTCCTTCCCTCAGGGACCTCCCGGCAGGAAGCCTCCCCAACAACCTGCAGCTAGGGTGGACTTTCCTTCCCTTGTCCCCCGTGCGGCCCTGGCTCACAGTTCTCACTGACACACTCTGCCGAAACCACCCCACGGGGCCAAGACAGGCAGCCACTTTCCTGTCCTTAACTTCCTCTACTTCCCCACGCATGTGACATGACAGAGGCGTCCTCATCATGGGAAACTGCTCCTCTCCTGAATCTCCCAGCTTCTCCCCACCTCCTTGCCCCTGCTACTCACAGCCTGGGCCCCCTCCTCCCACTGGCTGTTGCTGGCCTCTCTTTAACCCACCCTGGTAGGCTCCCTCCGTGCCCAGGCTGGTTGCCCCTTTTCCCTGTGGTCTCATCCAGGACCACGGCTTTAGAGACTCCATTGCTTAAGACCCTAAAATGTTTCTAGAGGGGAGGGGGGTGGGGGGATGGGTTAGCCTGGTGATGGGTATTAAAGAGGGCACATTCTGCGTGGAGCACTGGGTGTTATGCACAAACAATGAATCATGGAACACTACAACAAAAGCTAATGATGTAATGTATGTGATTAACATAACAATAAAAAATTTTTTTAAAAAGACCCTAAAATGTGATCTCCAGCCCTAACTTTTCCTTCCTGACTCATGTCAACAACCATTCACCTCCCATCCTCACAGACTCCTCAGACAAAACAGAACCCAGGGTTCTGGCGCTCCTCCCCACACCTCCCTCCGTCTGCTCAGGAATTGGGGTTCACCTCTCCCAAAACAACTGTTCAAGCCCTCCCCCCTTCTCCTCACCCTCGCCCTCCCCTGCAGCCCATCAGCCAGTCCTGCAAGGCATACCCATCCCTTCTCCCCACTTCGACTGCTGCCACCCCAGGCCAGTCTCTGCTCCAGCCTCACCCCTGCTCAGCCCCCACCAGGCCCTGCTCGCTGCTCACCTCTCCCTCTCAGGGGACAGTCTGGGAGCGCTACTCACACGGGGTCACTCTTCTCTTCCCAATGACCCCCAACCTCACTTATAGGAGAAGCTCAACTCCCCGTGGCCAACGACACACCCCCTACACACACTGGGCCTCTCCACTTCTCCCGCTACCCCTCTACCACTCGCCCCTCTCATCACTACCTATTCTTTTCTTTTCTTTTATCTTTTCCAGTTCTGAAAACAAGATCTCTCCTGCCCCATTACCTCTATACCCTCTGCCTCTTCTGCCTGCTGTGCTCTTTCCTGTCCCTTCTAATCCAGCAAGTTCCATGTCCATGCCATGCTCTTGGGCGACCACCCCTCCAGGCCCCTTGCTAATTTCCTTGCAAGTCTTTTGCAGTTATTTTATGGGTTCATTGTCACTTCACCACAACGCAAGCACCACAAGCACCATGAAGGCAGCCATCACCTCGGCACAATGGTCCAGCAGAAGCCTTGGCACATACAAGGTGTTCAAAAATTCTGCATTCGATCCATAAATGAATCTCTCTCTATTCTCCATCATGCCCAACCCACGGCCAAGGCGACCCCTGGCACTCAGCAAAGATGCTTTTGACCATTTAGTTGCCATCTTCATCCAGCCCCAAATATGCCCAGAATTTTCCAAGGGCCTCCAGGGGTCTTTTGAGCTTGCTCTAGGCTGGCTCCCATGGAGCCAACTCTGCCTTCCCTGTCCCTTCTGCTTTCCCCAGGGACACCCTCACCGCCCCCCCCACACACACACACAGACACCCACTCACCAACAAGCCTGGAATAAAGCATGACTTATAGAGTGCCTACTATGTGCCAGGCACAGTGAGTCTTCACAACCAGCTCCAGACAACAGATTAGAGAATGATTGGATTATTTTCCAAACGCGGCCCCAAAAGATGAAATAATCTGCCCAAGGCCATACGAGTGAGTGGTAAAGCTGGATTCAAACCCAGGGCAGCCTGGCTGACTTCATCTGCACCAGGTTAGCTTGTGTGGTGATGAGAAGGTGTTAAGCACCCCCCCACCCCATAGTAGGCTCACCCCACCCCGACACTCTATCTTGCTCTTCAGCTCTGGGGTTCCTGGGCTAAGGAGACAGGGCCCCAAAAGTTAGAAAGTGCGGGAGGGTAAGGTCAAGGTGATGCAGGAGAGTTCGGAGAGTCCGGGGGTTTGGTCTTTGGTAGGGACATAGCTCTGGCTTCAGGGGGGTGGGGGGGAAAGGAGAGAGCAGTAAGGGAAATGATGGACAGACAGGTTGATGGGGAGGTTGAAGCACCCCAAATTCTGAATGCCTCTGTCTGCTTGCCTCCAGAGGTCTGACATTCCCCCTTGGCCCGGGGAGGGAGGTGACCATTCCCCATTCCTTGCCCGCCTGCCCGCAGGCCCCCCACAGCCCACCTGCTCGGGAAAGGGTCCCCTGGAGCTGAGGCATGTGCACTGTGGAGAGAACGGGGGGGGGGCGGGGGGCAGGTTGAACAGAGATGGTTCTATTCATCATCGGGAGAGAAGGTGAGGGGAGAGGGCCCTGCAACCAGGACAAAGGGAAGCAGGAAGGTGCTGCAAATGTCAGCGTGAGAACTTGGGGCAGGAGAGACACGGCTCCTCTGCCCGACAGATGAGGAGGGGCTCTGGCCAATGAGAGCAGGACCCAAGAGGGACAACTGTCGGGAGACGTGCCCCCCACCCCAGTTTGGTCCAGCCTGGGAAGGGAAGTAGGTAGGGGCCCATCACCAGACCTTGGGTACTGCCAACTTTTAGCAACGCAAAAAGCCCCTCTATAATCCGTAGCCTCCAGCTCCCAGGCCTGATGGGAACTGGCCCCCCTCCTTGGGCCTCAGGCCTGTAGGGCAGGGACAGTGGGAGGTGTGGCCACCTCGAGGGGCAGCTGAGGCAGGCCACAGACTCTTCGTCCAACCTCAGACCCTGGTCCCAGCCCGCCTGGGAGAGGAGCACCCAGAATCGATGGGTGGGCGAGGTCAGGCTGCGCCCTGGCATCCCTGAGAGCTCTCCGGGCCGCCGGACGCCCCCCTACCCTGTGTGTGGGTCTATCATCTCATCCCCAAAGTAGCTCTGTCTCTCCTCCCTGTCTTTCTCAGACACCCTCCTCCCATATGCATGAGGGCAAAGGTCATGGACACTGGACTCAGAAAAACTCAGTTCAAATCCTGACCTTGCTTCTCAGTAGCTGTGTGGCCTTGGGCAAGTCTCTTAGCCCCTCAGAGCCTCAGTTTCCCTGTCTCTAAAAATCACAAACATAAGAGCTAAACTCACCTCCTGACGTGTTAGCGAAGATGGAGTGACAGAATGTGGGGGAAACCGCGCCTCATTTTCTCTACAGGGCCCTTTCCAAGGAGGGGGAAGCCCTAGCGAGCTTCCTGAAGGAGGTGGCTGGGAAGGGCCAAGGTGCCAGTAGAGGTCGCTGTGAATGCGCAGGCCCATCAGGACCTGTCTGGGGCTGTGGGGAGTGGGGTGTCCTGTCTGGAGAGGACAATGTGGGGTCTATGAGCTAACACCCGCCCTATCTTTGGTCGCTCTCAGCCCAGGAGGAGATTTGGGCCACACCTTCAGGGTCTCTCCACCCCGAAGGCCCCCCTGACCTACCCCAGGGCGGGCTGGTCTCCCCTTGGGGGGCCAGGGCCAAGAATGGGCGCGTCAACTGGGGCAAATTAACACGTAGGAAAACACCCCAGCACCTGGAGAAACAGGAGCAGGGGCCGGGGGAGGGCGGCCAGAGCCTTGGAAGTCAGAACCCGAGCGGAGCGATAATTCACCCGAGTGTCCACGGCCTCCCGCCCGCTCCCCACCCCCGCCGCTCAGCCTCTGGTTTCAAAGGCGGACAAACAGCACACTGTGCTGGTCCCAGCTCCCTCGCTAAATCTTCCTGTCTTCAACTTCTTGTAACTTGAGCCAGCAGTGCTGACCCTCCCTCGGAGGCCTGAAGGGTACTGGAAAAGCGGGGGGGAAGGCAGTGGGGGGTGGGGGGGTGGAGGAGAGACAGGAGGGAGGGCAGGAGGGAGAGGCAGGGGAGGGGAGGGGGATCCTAACCAGGCCCACTGGAGCCTCAGCCCTCATCCATTCCTTCCCCACCTGGCAGCCTCTGGGCCCCATCTTTCCCCCACTTTGGGGCACTGGCTTTGGGGGGGGTTCATCCTGTGGGGCTGATGTCGCTGTAGAAGAAAGCTTTGCTTTCCCATGCACTGCAGCTTTGGAGTGTGTTTGTGATTCTAGATGCTTCTGAGCGTGAGCCGTGTGTGAGTGGGAATAGGGGAGGCTGTTGAGAGCTCACAACCCAGCATGTGGAAAAGTCATTTTCTGGCTCGAGTTGGGGGCAGACAGAGATGGGGAGCCCAGCAATCCTCCCCCTCTTTCTCTCATCCCTAGGGGAAATTCTGGTCACAGGGGAGGACCCTCCCACAGCCACTCCTGTCCTGAGACAGTGCTGAGGGCATTGCTGCCTGCCCAGGGCCCTCCACAGCCCTTCTGACAACTCAGGATGCTGGGAGGGTGGTCTTGAGGAAGCAACCCAGGGCAGGGACCCCCTTCCTTCAGGTAGTGTGACCCCTGGTGGGATTTTTGGTGGGAGGTCCCGCTTCAAGTCCCGGGGAGGTGAGGGATCTCAAAGCACACGGGAACTGGAGGCTTCCTGAAGGCAGAGGACATTAAGTTAATGGCTGGATGGGCGACAGGGTCAAGATCTGAATAGTGAGGGCAAGGGTAAGAGCGGAGGTGAAGGACAGGGTGAGGGCTGTGTTTGAATGAGGGTGGGCAAGAGAGTAAGAGTGAGGTCTGAGGGGAAAGAGATTTAGGATGTCACACGTGGGGTTAGTATAGGGGCAGGCCTAAAGGGTGGGGTGAGCAGAGAGCTGGTATTAGGCATCAGTGTAGGAAACCGTGTTGGGACAAGGCATGGCGGTAAGTACCGAGTTTATTCATGCCATTATCAATCAACAGATATCAACTGAGCACCTCCTATACGCTGGGCACTGTTCTGCCTGCTGGAAATATATAGCAGTGAGCAAAACACAAAACTCTGACCACTCCAAGGTAACATGCCGGTGGTGGAGGCAGCTAATAAAACACAAAAGCAGATAAATTGTGTGTTAGATGGTGGTAAATGCTAGAGGCAAAGCTGGGAAGGGGGATAGAAGGTGATGGGGCATGTAGTGCAATTTTTAATATGGCCTCACTGAGAAGGTGACATCTGTGTCTGAACCTCAAGGAGGTAGGGAAGCTAGCCAAGAAGGTATCTTGGTGAAGAGCGTTCTAAGTAGAAGGAACAGCAAAAGCACAATCTCTGCCATCAAAGTACACAAGCGTGTTCAGTGTGGCTGGAAGGGAGGGGGCCAGAATGGTGGCAGCCTGAGGTGAGGGCTAGAATCAGAGGAGGGGTCTGCATCGGCTCTGTCCTCTCCCTCTGAGTAAGGGGGAAACCAAACACACGGAGGGAGAGGCCAGCACGAAGGATCCCAGTAGAATGAGGAGGAGACCTCACTAGGGGGAAATGAAACGGGCCTTCCTAAGAGCCAGGGCCAGGGGCCCTCAAGTTGGGGGCCTCCCCTGAGCTTAGCCAGTGCCAACCCCCCCACCAAAGCATGAGGCACCACCTCACTAGGCGCTTGTCTTCAAGATCCTTGTCATCCACCACCACCCCCATTTGTTTGCTAATAAAAAGATGGGGGGAGTGCTGTCTGCCTTCTCGGGATCGCTGGTGTTCTCCTTCCCCTCTCTCTCCTTCCCCTCTCTCTCCTTCCCCTCTCTCTCCTGCCTGCTTCCTCTCGCTCTCCCTTTCTCTCCCCAAGAGCTGATGCAGTTAATTGGAGCGTCTTGAAAGTGCACATTAACACACACAGAGCCAAGGAGACGTCTTGGCAGCAAAATATCATTATGACTTCTTGAGCTCCAGCCAAAATCCCCTCGCGGTCAAAACACAATTCTTTAAACTAAACAATTAAGGATTTGTGCAAGTGTGGCTGCCATGAGGTATCAGGCTGGGAGCGGCTGGCCCTGCCAGTGTCAGCAGAAGTTAGCAACCTGCTCCACGCTCCGAGCCAGGTGATGGGGCCCCGGGGACTCCCGGGAAGGAGGGCCCACAGCAGGCCCCCAGCAGAGGCCAGGGAATAGCCTGCCCCGTCCCCACATCTGGCCAGCCACAGGTTTGAGAACCCCGAGGAAAACATGGCATCCAAGCCCACCCCCACCCCTCACCCATTATAGCTGCTCTGGACGTAGCCGGGAGCCAGAGAATTCTGAAATGCCAGACCCCCAGCCCTCTTGAGTCCCTGCTGCCACCGGCCCATCTTCAGAAGCCCTGTGCCTTGGCATGAGAACCATGGGGCTCCAGGGCACCTCGTGTGGCTGGGGCTCTGGGCCATTTCACTCTGGGACTTGGCTATGCTCCTCTGATTCCTGGTGCACTGTGCATTATGCTCCATCCCAGGGCCCTCACCCCTCTGCCTGGAGCCCAAGCTCAGGCCCCCCCTTCCAGCTTGGCACCCCGACATTCTCACACGCAGGGCTATGCGCACCACATGGCAGAGTCAGAAGCAGAGAGGTGCTGGGGCTGCCACCCCATTTGTTCCACTTCCACCGTGCGTGGACCTCAAGCGAGGACCCCACATGCGGTCGTGGGGCCACATCTGGGCTGCGAATCTCACTGGTGTGTTGCAAATCAACTCTGGTGATTTCAAATGAGTCCCCCCCCTCTTCCTGGGCCTCCATTCCCATGTCTGCACCATCCGATCTGGGCCCAATAGTGAAGATGACAGGTCCGTGAATGTGTCCAGGCAGTAGGCTCAGAAAGCCTGCTCCTTCCACACTCCAAAAAGTTCCTCTTGCGCCATGCATCTCAACAAACCGAGTCAGAGCCTTGCCATGCCCTGGGCAGGGGAGGCGGTTGGGGAGACCAGGGAAAGCCCCTCTATGGAGTGTCTCGCTCTAGACTGCCAACAAAGCTGGAGTCTAGTGAAGCAAAGGCTCTGGAGCCAGACAGGCTGGGTTCAATCCCAGCTCCCCATTCATTAGCTATATGACCTTTTGCCAGGTGCTTAACCCCTCTGTGCCTCAGTTCTCCTATCTGTAAAATGGGGCTAACAATAGCACCCACCTCTTAGGGCTGATATGAGGATGAAATGAGTTCAAATATGGAAACCAGAGCAGTGCCTGGTTCATAGAAAGCACTCGATGAATAGTAGTGACTGTTATTTCCATTTCTATGGCTTTAATAGTGAGAAACTATGGCAGCTTGTCTCTAAAGATGTCATCTTAATTAACCATGCTTCCCCGCATTTGTGCTCTGGTGCAGACCTCTCTCATATTAAATCTGGGACAGCCCAGGATAACCAATAGAAGGTGGCAGAAGTGACACCATGTGACCCCCAGAGTTAGGCCAGAAAAAGCTTTTCTGCCTGGATGTCTTGACAGGTTCATTGTCAGGCACCATGTAAGAAATCTAACTACCCTTCGTCCACCATGCTGTGAGGAAGCCCAAGCTAGCCACCTGGAATGGCTTCAAGGAGAGGGGGAAAGAGATGCTTGACCAAGCACCCAGCTAGTCAGGTGAGTGAAGAAGACAGCATGGACATCTCCCAGCAACCAGCCCTCCCGTGACCCCAGTTCCACCTGCCACCTGATCAAACCTCAAGAGAGACCCCAAGGAAGAACTGCACAGCTGAGTCCACCCAGTCGGCCCACAGAACCAGGACAGCTAAAAATAAATTTTCATTTGAAACAACTGAGTTCTGGGGTGGCTTATTCCATGGGGATGGACCTTAGAGTCAGGGCGAGTCAGAGTTGGAAGCAACCTTGGGGAGTCTAATTTGAGTCAAATCCCAATCTGATCATGATGTCCCCTGCCTTCCCTTTACCCCGCAGTGGCTTCCCATCATATTTTGAATAAAATCCAAAGTCCCTTCTAAGGCCAACCAGGCTGCACATGCTCCATGCCCCACTCTCCCTCCGACCTCAACTCCTATCACTCGGTTCTGCCCCTCCTCTGCTCTCAGCACTCTGACCTCCTCATCTGTCCTCGAACGTGCCAAATAGTCTCCTGCCTCAGGGATTTTGCTAGTGCCCTTCCCTCTGTTGGGCGTGCTTTTCCTCCTTCATTTCTCACTGCTCACCCCTGCACTTTATTCTGGTCCCTAATCAAATGTCCCCACCCCTTGGGGGGGTGCCTTTCTTGAAATAGTACCTCTACTCTCTCTTGCTCTCCCTTTATGTCTCCTCAGGTTACTCCCTGGTGTTACATTACACATTTACTCATATATTCATTTCTTGTGTTCCCCCCATGCCCGCCCCCACTCCCATGAGGGTAGGAATTTTGTTTGCTTGGTTGGTCACTGAGCTCCAGGGCCTGGAACACTGCCTGACACATAGTAGGTCTCAATCAACAGTTGGAGGATAAATAAAATGTCTCCATCGCAGGGAACCAAGGCCTGGAGATGGGACAGGCACTTGTCCAAGGTCACATGGTTACTTAGCCGGACCTCATCCCAGGGCTCTCTTTCCCCGGCTGCCCCCACGCTCTCCCGCGTCCCCAAAAAGACCGCTCCTCTCTGTCACTCAGGCAGGCCCAATAGCCCTCAGCTCTTCCAGTTGTTTCTGTCAAATGGTATTTACAATAAACTTTGTTTGAACTTTTGTCTAAGTGATAATAATAATAACACGATAATTATATGGAGGATAACGTACAACCAGCTGTATTTAATTAAAGCTGTAATTTCACTAAGGGTTTCTGGAAACCGTAAACTGCAAGAGTTGTACCACCCGCACCCCTCTGTGGGGATTGCATCCGCAGGGAACAGGGTGGCTGAAGCAGAGGCCCAGAAGCTGGAGGCTGCCCACTGGGTCCAGCTTCTGGAGCATGGGGGCTCCCATCTTGGAACCATGAAGAGGGTGAGTCTTCAATGGCCTCGGGCCAAAGACTAAGTCTGGAACCTCTCAGAACACATGCACCGACATCTCCTCACCTTTGCTGGCTCACAAAAAGTAGTTTCTTTCAAGACATCTGGAATAAAGGACTCAGGAGCCCAAAAGATGCCAACAAAGAGCAAGGAAGATGGCTCCGAAGGCCAGAGGCCCGGGCTGTGAGGCAAAGGGAAAGAATGGGGGCCAGCTGAGCCCAGGGAGAGGAGGTCAGGCCCAGATTCTGTCAGCAAAGATCTTCGTGGTGCATATCATGTGCCTGGCACTGCACCAGACCCCAGGGTTAGGGAGACATGGGTTTTGCTCGGCAGAGAGTCTGGTTGAGCAAGGAGGCAGCCTTATCTACCAACCACAGGAGGAGCCCCCCCCCCCCACCAAGAAAGGACTGGGTCGTCCAGAGGCTAAGAGTCCTGCCTGTGGGGTAAGAGTATGCAGGTTTAAATCCTGGCTCTCCCTTCCCAGCTGGGTTTTCCATGTTAACCTCCCTGTGCCTCACTTTTCCCTTCTGTAAAATGGGGATAATGGGATCTACTTCAGTGGGTTACTACGAGCATGAAATGAATGAATCTGTGTCAAATACTTAGGAGAATAGTAGAGAGGTCAATAAATGTTAGCTATTATCATTGGATATTTTCAGGAGCACTGAAACAGGGGGAATCATTCTGACCTGGAAATAGGGTGACCAACCCTGCTGGCTTGAATGCAGAACATTCAGTAGTAAAACCAAGACAGTCAGGAAAGCCGGACTGTTGAACACCCTACCTGGAAAGCCAGAGGGGGGTCTCAGGGAGAAGGTGAGGTTAGAGCCAGGCACACACCAAGGATGATCAGGACTTAGTTCACAGAAGGTAGAGAATACATGGACAAGTAAGGAATCAGGGATTCAGGCCCAGATAACTCATGTGCTCCCTGTGTGACCCTGGGCTAGTCACACCGCTTCATTTCTCAGAGACTCAGTTGACCCATCTGTAGCCTAAGAGGGGATTGCTGGCTGCCTGGGGCCCCTGGCCAGTCTGAGATCAGAGGAGGCTGGAGCTGAAGGAAGGGCCTGGTGGGAGGGCCTCATGGGTCACCCCACCTGCCCCCAGCATGTGGACACGTGTGTGCATACACACGCACATGCACACGCACACATGCGCACACACACGGGCGCCAGTAGGGCAAGGAGGAGGGGTGAGCTGCACAGGATAAAGGAGACACTTGCCCACATATGAAATCCTCTCTTTGGGGTCCGTAGCAGGGCTGGATCAGTAGGGTTAATTGCAGAGTCGATTTTAATTGTCTAAAGAGGCTGGCTGCTGAGGTGGGGGTTGAGCGAGAAGATCTCTGAAGAGATGCAGAAATATTCCTGGGTAATAAAATATCCCCTTTTCAGTGTCAAAGTTAATGTACCAGGCCTCAGGTAAAACCGGCTTCTTATCAGCTAGCGCTCTCCCTGGAGAAGGCTGGAAGGCAGGCAAGGAAGGAGAGAGCAGCCGGGGTCCCCTCACGCTCAGAGCAGAGCTGGGGGGCTCTTTGATCAGAGGAGGCTGAGCCCCCTTTGGGACAACCCCTTCGTCCCCTAGACTAGGAGATCCGCCCAAGTGGAGAGTGTACTGCCCGCCTGGTGTCATGCCATCTGGAGCTCTGTCTACCTCCCTCCTCTGTCCTCTCGACAGATGCTCATTCATTCTGCTGCCGTCCCTGTCCCTCAGTTGCTCCTTCTTTCCTCTCCCTGTTCTTTCCACCTGTCTGCCCCTGTCCCTTCTGCACGTGCCTGCATACAGGACTGTGATTGAGCCCCTGCTGGGATTCTGTCTCATGAGGCCGGGACAAGAGGCAGGAGGCCTCACCCGCTGCACATGCATGCACCCCCATGCAACTCTGCACAAGCGGGTGTGGGTGGCTGGTGGCCTCACCCCATAGCCTGGTCACCTTGCCCACACCCAGGGCTGCCGCCTGCACAGGGCCCCAAATCCGGCTGCACAGCAGTGACTCTGACAGGCCACGGGTTTAAATATAGAGTTGCGTATGCAAGATGGGGCTAATTTTAGCAGGAATGTGCTGGAAACTTTCTGAGGGCTCTGTTCTCTAGCTGTCTCCCCGTGCTCATCATTCGCTGGGGGCTGGAAGTAAACCTGCTAGTCTCCGTGCCTTACTTACCATTTCTCCTTTCCCATCACCCATCTCCCCAGCTCAGGACCCCAAACCCTGGCCCTGTTCCTTGTCTTCACAGTGCCCTGTCCCCTGGCCCATGCCCACCCAGCTGCCTGAGGTTCTGACTCCCTTGAATCTCCTCTCTAGTCGCAGGCCAGCCCTGGGGGAGATGATCAGTCGAGCAAGCTCTTCCTTCACTGGCCCACTCCCGTGATGTGTCCGGTTGGGGAAATGCCCCCAATTCACACACTGGCGTGATCCGCTGCTCACTGAACAGTCACTGGGTGCCAGGCACCATGTTACGTGCTTTAGAGAGGGTCACTCATGTAATCCTCACAACAAACCTGAGGTAGGCATGTGTCATAGCCCCCCTTTTACAGACCAGAGCACGGAGACCCAGAAACGTGCAAGGACTTGCCCAAGGTCATTCAACAGCACACCACGGGTCACCACATTCAATCTCTTTCACAGGGAGAACAGGTGCCTTTTTAAATGAGAACCGTGGGAGGAGGAGGAGGTCCTGTTTGGCACAAGGGAATAACTCTGCGATGGTGGAACTTCAGGGACTGACATTCCGGAAGAGCACGGATCCTTGGGCCAGGGGTGGGGAAGCTGCCTGTCTCATCCTCCCCGTGTCCTACGGCTTCACCCACCCAGGGTCCAAGGGCAATAGGCCGTGCTTCGCCCCCACCAAACTCTGCATTCACTCTTATTCCTCCTCTGCCCCGCTTGCCCTTACCCCTGCCAGTAGCAATGATGGAGCCCCTACTGTGTGCCAAGCACTGTGGCAGGTGCCTGGCTACAAAGACAAATGAAGCAAAGAGCAGGGCTGGGCTCTGGAGTCCTCCCGGCTTAGCCAGTGGCAGGCGCAAGCAGGGAGTAAACACTTAGCTGCCTTCTGGTTGGGAAGGACGACAATAGAGGACAGAGAGGAGAGAAGAAGTTGACATCCGAGGAGGGCTGCACCCCCAGCAAGAAACACCAGAAGGCATCAACTCTTCCTCCCATGCTGCTCTGACTGTTCTCTCCGGCAGCTCCAGAAAAATGCCCTGTCTCCCCACGGGGCTGTGTAACAGCACTGCGTGGTTGTTGTGTTTGAGTGCGAGGACATTTCCCTGTAATGAGGATTAGAATAGTAATGAGGAGGATGACACGCTGTAGTTAGAGAGCAACAGATCTCGGGGGAGCACGGGCCCACCCCGCCACGGACGCCAGCTGCCGGGATATGACACAGGCTGCGCCCCATTTGCCAGGCCAGGAGCCACCAGGCAAATGTCTGCCTCGAACCACCGTCCCTGGCCCATACCATGGTGGGGGGTGCGGTGGGGGGGGCTCTGGCTCAGGCCCTGGCCCTGGGGGAGAGAGGGGACCCCAGGAAGGAGGAGAGGGCCCGGTTCAGACTGCAGGTTCCTCAGGCTCCTCTCCCTTTTCCCTCCTTCATTTTTCTCCGAAGTACTAAATTCCTTTTAATATATGATATAATCTCCCCATTCATTCTTCTTACTGTCTCCCTGGCTAAAAGGTAATCTCCATGTTTTGTCCCCTGCTGTCTCTCCAGGGACTAGAACAGTGCTGAGAGCAGAGTAGGTGTTCAAGAAAGATTTGCACATGAACTAATACATTTGGGTTTCCATGCGCTGTGAGTACTCAGTGCCACCGGGATTGGAGATGCGTTTCCATGCGGCTCGAGTCTTGTGGCTGGGAGCGCCTGGGTGACTCAGTCTTGAGCGTCTGCCTTGGGCTCAGGTCGTGATCCTGGAGTCTCAGGATCGAGTCCTGCATCGGGCTCCCTGCTCAGCAGGGAGTCTGCTTCTCCCTCTGACCCTCCCCCCTCTCATGCTCTCTCTCTCGCTCGCTCGCTCTCTCTGTCAAATAAATAAATAAAATCTTTAAAAAAAAGTCTTTGTGCCTATCTGCGGGAGTCTATGCAGTGTGTGTGTATGTGTGTGTGTGTCTGAGGGGTGTATGTGTACCTGTATGAGGTGCATGTGTGAGATATGTATGCGTGCCGTGAGATGCATATGACCGTGAGTTTGTGGGTGTTGTGTGTGTGTGCGCGCGCGTGTGTGTGAGGGGTATTATGTGAGGTGTGCGCATGTCTCTGTGAGTGTGAGTGTGTGTGTGTGTGTGTGTGTGTACTTTCAACCTGGTCACGGGGTCCCCTTACACACTTCAGCTACTGCGTGATTGTGTGGACTCAGGCGCCAGCCTGAACCTCTGGGGAACTGGAGGGCAGCCGGGGCAGGGAACTCTGCTCGAGCAGGAAGACCCCTGCTGAGGCCCTCTCCCACACCACGTCTCTGGGACAGACCCCACCGGGGCTGTGCCCGCACCCAGTCATGCCCCCCTGGGACTGGGTCCCTATGCCAGCTTGGGGAACAGAGGCTGCGATCTGCAGGAGTGACCAGCACCCCGGTGTGGCATTCCCAAGTGGGTCTCATGCACTGCTGATGGAAAAGCCAGGGCTTGTGAAAAATAATAAAAATGGCTCACGTTTGAGCTGTGCCTGCTAGGTGGTGCTGGGCATCATGCCCAGAGCCTTATGATTCCCGCACCTCTGGGGTTGGGCATTATCGGGACAAGTGAGAAGATGGAAGCCCTGAGGGTAGTAACTTGTCCACCGTCACACAACTAGGGTGTGAGACATGGACACAGGCACCACTCCTGACACCTCATGTCCTCCTCGTCTCTTTGAGGACTGCAGCCCAACGAGACAGTGGGGCCGCCACCCTGACCCTGATCCACCACCTTGTTCTTTGGCAGGAAGGGGACTGGTGAGGGCATGGACGAGCTGTCTGCTTCCTAAGAGTCTTGCGTGTGGGTTCATCACCCAAGGTTTACTGACAGCTGTCCCTGCCCTTATGTAGACACCCCCATGATGGGTACTTGTGTTCCCCAAAAACACAGGTTTGAGTCCTCTCCCCTGGTACCTGTGACTAGGATCTTATTTGGAAAGAGGGATTTTGCAGATGTAGTCCAGTTAAGACGAGGTCCTGCTGGGTTAGGATGAGGGTGGGCCCTAAATCCGGTGACTGGCGCTCTTATAAGAGGGAAATGTACCCATAGGCACAGAGATACACGGGGGACAATGCCATGGGATGATGGGAGCAGAGAGAGGGATGCGTCCCTCTGAGCCCTCCAGAAGGACAGAACCTTCATCTCAGACTTCTGGTCTCCAGAACCGTAAGAGAATAAATTCCTGTTGTTCTAAGCCACCAAATTTGTGGTAATACGGCAGCCCTGGGCAATTAATGCAGCCTCCTAGCCCAGTGCCGAAGAACACAGGATGCGCGCGCCTGCACACGCATACACATACACACACAGAGCGACTGAACTACACAATTACTTGGACTCACACTTTGACTAGGCCACAGCAGCCCACGTCGCGTGGCTCCTGTGCAAGGGGCTCCTGCTCACAGCTACCCCACACCCAGCAGGACCACAGTCCCAGCTCCACGTCACCTGCTGGCCCATCCCTCCTCGGGGCCCACCAGGAGCTCCCTGGCCAGAGTGCCCCAGAGGACAGAACCCTCCAAACTCCCTCTGGGGCTTCCTTCCTGGTCTCCCCTTCTGTTCACTTCCCAGCCCCCAGGCTCCTGGTCTGACTTCCTTCCTCCCATCCTTCCTCTCGTCCTTCCTCCTCCCTCCTTCCCTTCCTCCCTTCCTTCCTTACACCCTCTGCCTCTATTTCTTCCCCTCTGAGTAAACACAGCCCTGTTGCAAAGCCCTGCCATGTTCTCGGAGAGCTGCCCAT
The DNA here is from genome assembly GCF_003265705.2 of Callorhinus ursinus. NCBI lineage: Eukaryota > Metazoa > Chordata > Mammalia > Carnivora > Otariidae > Callorhinus > Callorhinus ursinus. Next base: position 550,539 of record NW_027397084.1, read on the forward strand.
TGCCACCTGTTGCTATGGAGAAGCCTCTTTATCACAAACACTGGGTAAACAGCTGCTGCTGGGAGCCCCTTTCTGCTGGCCAGGGGTTTATTTGGAGAAAGTCAATAAGGAAAAATAAACATTCCGGTCCTGTGTATATATAGCCTTGGGACTAGTGCTCCGCAGTGGCTCAGGCCTGCCAGCTCCCCAGAGGGCCCACCAGGCCCAGCCTCACCTCTGCCTCTGATCCCAGAATCCTCCATTCAAAATGGGGAGGGGGGATGGGGACGAGGGAGCCACCTCCCTCCGGATTCTGTCAGGTCACCCTGCAGGCTGTACCCACCCTGCCCGAGGCTGGGCCTGAGCTGAGGCTCTGACCTCTTCTCCTCCCTTCCAGGGAATGGTGTGACGAAAGGGGCCCGCCCACCCTGCCTCTTCCAGGTTACTCAGCCTACCATTTTCCAGAGAAGTCCACTCTCTCTGAGCTCCCACAGGACACTGGAATTTCTGGGAAGAACCATGGTCAGTTTGGCTTGATTAGGACTCTCTCTTCTTTGGCATCTGAGTTTCGGTTGAATTCAATGTGTTAAGTGTTTAATTATATAGCATTCAGCACATGTTTATTTAACCCCTGTGATTATGTCAAGAGATTGTGCTGCGCTAGGCTGCCTCCTGCCCTCAAGGTGCTTACAGCCCAGCAGAGAGTCAGCATCCTGATGAAATCGGCTAAATATTTATAGGAAAACAGGGCACTGTGGGAACTGAGAAAAGCCCCTTCCATCTTGTTAATCTCAGTTAATCCCCAGAACAATCCTGCGAGGAGATTTTTTCCCCCATTTTACAGATGGGGAAGTAATTTACCTAAAGTCAGTTAGTGGGAGATTCAGGATTTAAACCCAAGACATCTGGAGGCAAAAGTCCCAGGCTCTAGGGGTGCTTGGTTGGTTCAGTTGGTAGAGCATGGGATTCTTGATCTCAGGGTGGTAAGTACAAGCCCCATGTTGGACATAGAGCTTACTTTAAAAAAAGGGGGGTGCGCGCCTGGGTGGCTCAGATGGTTAAGCATCTGCCTTCGGCTCAGGTCATGATCCCAGGGTGCTGGGATCGAGCCCCACATCGGGCTCCTGGCTCAGCGGGGAGCCTGCTTCTCCCTCTCCCCCTGCTCATGCTCTCTCTCTCTCTCTGTATCTCTGTGTCTCAAATGAATAAATAAAATCTTTAAAAAAAAATGTCCCAGGCTCTGAAGCACTGTGCAATTCTGTCACATTGGAGAAATGCCACAATCCCTACCCTCAAGAAGCTCACAAGAGGGGCCCCAGGGTTGCTCAGTCAGTTAAGCATCTGCCTTTGGCTCAAGTCATGATCCAGGGGTCCTCAGCAGGGAGTCTGCTTCTCCCTCTCCCTCTGCCCTACCCCCTGCTTGTGCTCTGTCTCCCTCTCAAATAAATAAATAAAATCTTTTAAAAGAAAGAAAGAAAGGAAGGAAGGAAGCTCACAAGAAAAGCCCTGATGAAATGTTTCCATGTCACTGGGGACAGGCAGTGATGACAATGGCCAATAGGGGACACCAGTCATTTAACGGACATCAGTGTGATACAGAGGAATTGGAGCCAGAGACAGGGATTGGGTTGAGCTGTGACTGACAGGGATGGAGCTGGGGACAGCCTGGCTGGAGTTGAGGAGCAGGAAGACCTGTTCGGAGAAGGGGGAGGAGGCCTGCCCCGCCTTGCTTACCACTCCAGACCCCTAGGCCTCTCTTCAAAACTCACCTGCATGCACACCACCCCTGCTTTGGTCCAGGACCTCAAGCCCTCCCTCCTGCAGCCTCCTTCCTGGTCTTCCTGTCTCCAGGCCTGGTTAGCCCTAATCTACTGCCCAGCCCCCAGGATCTTCCAGAAACACAAATCTAATCATGGCTGCTCTCCTATTCGCCCTCTCCGTAGAAAGATGCCATGCTGACCTTGCTCTCTTCTCTTCTTCTTTCCTTTTTTCTTTTTTAAGAATTTAATTTATTTATTTGAGAGAGAGAGAGCAAGGGGAGGGGTTGAGGGAGAAGGAGAAGCAGACTCCCCACTGAGCAGGGAGCCCGATGCAGGACTGGATCCCAGGACCTGGGATCCTGATCTGAGCCGAAGGCAGCTGCTTAACTGACTGAGCCCCCCAGGCGCCCCTTCCTCTTCCTCTTTTCCATGAGCACCCCGTGCACCAAGTATATAGAACCACCCACGTTTCCCAAATGTGTGGGGCCCTCCTGGGCCTCTGTGCTCTGCACTTGCTCTTCCTTCTGCTTGGAAATCCTTCCTCAAAAGCCACATTCATGCACAAACTTTTAGTGAGCACCTACTATGTGCCTGGCACTATTCTGAGCCCTGGGCACAGAACAGACAGAAGATCCTTGTCCTTGTGGAGTTTATCTCTTAAAGAGGGATATACACTAAAACAAAACAAAAAAGTAAAACATACACAGTGGGAGGAGCTGCTGAGGGCTGAAGAGGGAAATACAACAGGGAAGGGGAATGGGTAGAGCCTGAGGCCCCTGTGATGATGTGAGTGAGGTAAGGAACTCTATCTCAGGTTGTCTGAGGATTCCTCTGCTGTTGTGTGGAGAATAGACTGAAGGGAGACAAGGTGGGAGCAAGGAGACAGGCAGGCCACAGGAACTCAGGGTTCTCACTTCCCCACAAGACTCCTGTGTGTCTACCCCCTCCAGCCCCAAGTCCCCAAGGGGTTCCTGAGAGGAGCCAGGTATGAGAGGGCACCCTTCCCAAAACACACACACTGGTCCAGCCAGCATGTACTGGTTTGAGGGCGAGTCCCTGCAGGTCTCCAGGCCAGCATTGCTTGCCTCCCACCCCCTGACACCCTCCCTGCCGCCTGCCCATCTCCCCTCCCAAGACTCTGAGGAGGACAGGAGCCCCACAGAGCAGTGATCCACATATCAGGAGCAAGAGAATTAACATTCCCAGGCTGTAATTATACCTTCTACTGGTGACACCTAAGGAAGCATCTTTTTATAAAAGCAGGTAAATTGAAGGCTTATAGGATTGTGGGGAATGGGTGTATTTTTAGCACATTCCCCTCACTTCCCAGGATTGCCAGAACCCTGGTAATTGCTCTGGTGCCAGTGGCCTGAACTGAGGCTGGGAGCCTCCGAGTGGGATTGAGGGGTCATTGTGAAGGGGATCTGGGAGGCACTGAGAGCCGAAATAAGCCAAGAGAGAATCTGGGAAAGAAGCCTGGAGAAACTCCTTTTGATGGCGGAATTATGGGGAGGAATCATTCATGGGCAGGTGGGGAATACATTTTTAAAATTATGTACGGTATCTATAACAATAATAGCAATGATAGCTAACCTTTATATGGTACTTATTAAGTGTCAGTGTTCTAAGTGCTTTTTGTATATTAATTTGTTAATCCTCATAACAATGATATGAAGTAGGTACTGCTATTATTCCCATTTTACAGGTGAGAAAATCAAGGCATAGAATGTTGAAGTGTAATTTTGACTTAGACATTGGAAGTATACATATACATCTATACACACATAAAGGTTTGCGGGCTTTCACGAGTGAACGAATGAATTCCCTCCTTCTGTATCCCCCAGAATTTTACAAAGAGGCCTAAAGCTCAACCAATCAGGAAGCTCTGAAGTTAGGAAGTCCCTACCCGTGGGCAGGGCCTCTGATCACACTTCCTGTTCTCCAAGAGCGGAACATCCCCACCAAGTGCAAAGTCAGCCATCTTGGTTGATGGGCATTTCCACAGTGTTCTCAAGCACAGAACGCTGGAGCAAGAGGCTGGAGTGCGATGTTTGAGAGGCTGAGAGCAGGGTCCTTGGCGCTTGCAGGATCTTCTGCCTGTGTAGGGAACTGGTTAGAACAGTGGTTGTGCTGATCTTGGAGAGAAGGGAGGAGAGGGAGAGAATAGGGTCTCTCTGGATGTTGTCCAGTGGTTGCTGCTGTCTAGGGACACCCCTCTCCAGCAAGGACATCAGTATAGAGAAGGCACAAGAGAGAGAGGCAGGGGGAAAATGTGATTTTTAATGCAAGCCTCGGTAATCAGCTATTTGTGATGGAATTTTATCTGTCCTGGTCTCTGAGGGACGAGAAGCGGGAGTGAGGGAAGAGGGGTCAGAAATTAGTATGCAGAAATATCTGATCAGCCAAAGTAATTTTCTTTAATAATCGTATTCATACTGCCTGCTCTCTGCTCACTAGAAGAATTAAGTATTTAATAGTAATATATTTCATCTGGCAGTGGTTCCGTTTCGTTAGGAACCGTGATGCCTCGTTGGGGTATGTGGGTGGGTGGAGGTCCGGTGTGGGGACAGGTAGGAGGTGTCAAAGCAAAAAGAGATAGATAAGCAAGGAGGGAAGTGGGCATGGGGGGCAGGAGAACTAGAGGGGAAGCTCCGTGCCCACGTAAGCCTGACGGCCCTCCAAGATGCCACTCAGTGCCTTTGCTGCCATCCACTGGGCAGGTGTTAGGTCCCAGAGGCCCCCGCTTCTGACCCAGTGCCTCAGGCTTCATCCCTACCCACCAAAAGATAAGTCCTCCTTTCCCGACCTCTGGCTTGTCCCTCCCCCAGCCCTGACACCCTCCCAAAGGCTGAGGGAGGAGCTGTGTGGCAAGTGCTGCGAGGGGTCACATTACACAGTGAACCCTGGACCCTCCTGTGACCCCCTGTGTCCAAGGCTCCGGAGGTCTCTGGGCAGATGCCCGGGTATGCTTCCGTGTGTTTTCCAGGCCAGAGATGAGCATAGAGTTCCTGCTCGAGCGTGAGCTGGGCTGGTACAGAGCAGAGAAGCAGCTACCTCTCTGCCCCGGGGCTGCAGGAGCAGGGTGCTTTAGCTATTACATGATTTTAATAGTTAAAAAGCAGGCCCAGCACATGCCAGGGACATAATTGATGACACCTAGCACTTGGGAACCCGCTCTCCATTGGAGGCACTCGGAGAAGCTTGCATCCTGTGCCAGGCTCCCTGAGCTCAGCTGCCCTGGTGGAAAACATCAGTAAGAAGGGTGCAGGCACATTTGCCCGATGAGATGGAGACAAAGAGAGAGAGGGCCGAGCGGCTGATAGCAGAGTTCAGCTTTTTGCTGTTCTTTTAAGAGCAAACTCCACAAACTGATGTGCAGTGATGCTGGCATTTCCAGCGCCTGACAGGCTGGAATTAAACACCTGTCCATTAAACTGACAGCCCCAGGAAGGAAAGAGAGGGGGAGGAAAGGGGGAAGGGGGGGAACTGGGAACCCAACTGCAGACTGGCTCCTTCCCTGCAGGAGGCAACGGGCCCTCTGGAGAGGTCAGGGTGGGAACGGGCAGCATCTGAGCCCCTGCACTCTAGTTTCTGAGACAGAGCGTAGACAGGCCGACAACAAACCAAAATTCAGAATTGGACATCAGAGATGGAGAAGGAGCATGTGATGCCCCCAGGGGGCTGGGCTAAGGAGAAGCTGGGAGATTTATCCTCATTTGCTGAAAGACTTGTTTTGTGTGCTCCAGCAACCTCCCCGGCCTTCCCCACCACATGATCTTTGTCTGCTCTGGACCCTTTAGGCACGTAGCACCTCCCCCAGCAACCCACCCCGCGAGGCCCTGAGACACCTCTTGGGCTGTTGAACATTCCAGTGGGTCTATCCTGGCTCCCCAGCTCAGGTGTAAGCTCCTAGAGAGGAGGAAGCTTGTCTTCTACTTCATAGATGCTGCCCCGCGGTGCGCAGAGCATACCAGTAGGTAGGGCCGGGGTGGAATGGGTTTAGGGATGGATGGGGTGGATGGATGGATGGATGGATGGACAGACGAATGGATGTCATGCTGATAGTTAGGTGCTATGAACATCAGTGTGCCTATACTGGTTGTTAAAATTTCTGTACTGGTTCGTTAGTAGTCTTTGTCCCTAGCCCATGGAATGCTCCACTCCCCACCATCCCAGACACTGTCCTGGACCTCCCCAAGATTCAGCAACTAAATGTTAGCACCCAGCCCAGCAGGGGGCCTCAGGACCCTGCTCCATTGCTTTGACCAGTGTGTCCATTCTCACTGGTTAATATATGGGCTCATTATTTTAAGCAACACCCTTGGGTGGGTAGAATAATAGAGGTCAAGACTGAATATTGAGATTAGACGATTTTAGGGAGCAGGGAGGGAGAGAAATGCCAGGTAGCCTGGCCCGTGGCAGGGTTTTGGTTCTGGGGCCATTCAGTTGAGCTCTCTGAGCCTCGGTTTGCTCGTCTCTCGAGCGGGGACAATATCGGCCCTGCCTACCTTAGAGGGTGGTTGTGCCCAACTGGAATCCGCCCCTCAGCCCTCGGGTCATGATTCTTTGCTGTGTGCATGCCCATTTCTCCAAGAGACGGGGGCTCCTTGAGCACGAGGCTGCTGTGGACAACACCTTTCCACCCCCAGCATGTGCTTGCCAGGTGTTGTTGAGCAGAAGGATGCAAGAGTGTTGGAAGAGTGGGTGACAGAAGAAGCAGACTCTGGGGAGTCCTAATGGGAGGGGGCTGCCGATGGGGGAAGCTACACCCAGATGGAAAGGGAAGGAGAAAGAGGCTTTGGAATGGTGCTGCTACTGGGTACTAGAAGGGCTCGTCTCCCCTCCTCGGCCAACCCCTCATGTGACACCCGCCCTGCCCTGGTGAGGCCCAAGCTTCAGGTGCACCAAGATGGCCCAGGGCAGATCCAAGTGTTAGTAATGCCACTTGATCCTGCTCCCCAGGGTGCCAGACTGCACTCTCTGGAAGCTCCAGGTATGAAGCCCTAGGCTGTCCCAGAGGGGAGAAGGGGCAGGGTCGGAGGAGTGAGACAGGAAGCCAAAGGCTGGAGAAGCTCCAACCCAACCTTCCACCCCAGTCATGCCACTGAGCCTGTTCCTCCTCACACCCCCGGCCCCCGCAGGCCACCCCCTCCCAGGCCCCTCCCTTCTGTCCAGGGCCCACTTGGGAGGCCAGGACTCTTCCTTGCAGATCCTGCAGTCTCAAGGCCCACCTCAGCCTCGTCCCAGCTCAAGACCACACAATTTAGCACTGAATTGCCACCCATCCTGTATGATTCTCTCTGGGCCGGTGTGAGCATGTGTTGCGCGTGAGGGTGATCCTGCACGACATCTGTCACCCTCCCACCGCCAGGGTTGATACAGCTGATCTGTCTGGCTAGGCTGCTGTTCTTTTCCTCAGGGCTTCCAGCAAGAAGGCAGCTGCCACAAGCAGGGGGCTGGGAGCAGCTTGCTGGGCCACAGTGTGTGCAGCTGGACAACCCCTCCCGCCCCCACCAGATGTCACACGTGTGTGAACATGGACGTTAGAGCTGGGCCGTCCTGGGCTCCAATCCCAGCTCTGTCCCTGGTTACCTGTGTGACTTTGGACAAGTTGTTTAACCTCTCTGGGTCTCCCCCCCCCATCGGCCCTGCCCACCTTTAAAGGGTGGTTTTGAGGATTTGACAAGAACAGGGCTGTGAAAGCCCTTTGCAACTAAAGCGCTACACAAATGCCCAGGAACGCTGCGGTTATCATTGGCGTCCTTCTCGTGATCATTATTGGTTTAGGTGCAGCCGAGAAAGCAGGAAGGAGTAACGGCCGGATCTTATTACGGTCCTGCAGCGGAGCAGAGTGATAATGTGCAGACTTCTAGGGGAGAAAAATCCTTTCCCATCTGTTTGTGTTATAGCAGAGCCTTCTGCAGCTACTCCAGCCCACAGCGGCCCCTCCGAACCCGTCCTGAACCCCTTCAGGACTGGGCATGGCTGCCTCTCTCCTTGACACTGGGCCGTGCTGCTCTCGGCCTCCTCTGTCTGGGCTCATCCCCACACCCAGACTGTAAATCGTCCCTAGCCAGGATGGCTTCTCTTGTTTCTAGTGTATTTTTATGGGACTGAGCATGGGGAGGGGCGGGCAATGCACTAGGGAAGAGGGAAGGAGGTGAGGAGTAGAGGAAGATGAGCGCCAGCTTGGGATCCAATCCCGGATCTACCACTCTCACTAATTTGAGTGGCCTTCACTAAGTTGCTCAACCTCTTAGTGCCTCAGTCTCCCCATCTACTAATGAACCTTCTGGTACCTTCTGCAAAGAGAGAAGCAGAGACTCTCAGATCTCATTTCTAGCCAACCACCTCCTCCACCAGACCCTCTATACCCGAAGACAGCCCCTTAATGTTGGATTTCTGGACCCCTGGGTCCTCCACAACCTCCCCCCCACTACCCCCACCCATATCCTCACAGGGGCACCCCGGTTCCAAGCCTGTGTTTGTGAGCTCACCAGGAACCGCGGGACACGGGCCTTTCTCTCTGCCGTAATGAAACCCTTTAATCATATTCAAATAGGTTACTGTTCAGGGGGAAAATAGAAATATGGATTTGATAGCAATAAATTTCCCTGGCTGGCTAAGCCCAGTTCTTAATTGTCCTGTCCCAGGGCTCGCACATTTCATTGTTCGTTAGGTGCTTAAGTCCCCACTCTCATTTTGTGGCGGTGACATTACCGTTGATGGCTCTAATACTCTCATAATTTGAAAGGGGATTTGCATGATAGAACGCAGAGTATTAAAAGAAAAAGAAAAAAGGGTGAGAGAAAAATGGGGGGGCAAGATGGGGGGAGGATCTCTGAAGGGAAGGGGGATGGCAAGGGGGAGGGGGCAGATGAGGAACTCAATCCAGCTTTCACTTTAAAAAAGTCACTTTCTTCAAAGTCAAATCATTGTTTTCATTAAAGTAAAAAAAAAAAAAAAAAAAAGGAAGAAAGGAAAAAGCCAAGGCTGCACGTTGGGCTGACTGGGCACTGGTAGTCTCCTTATTGTTCCTAATGGTTATTAATTATTATTATCCGGCTGTGCAGGGCTCTGTGGACGTGATGTCCTCAATGTCCTTGGGGTGGAGTTGGGGGTGGGGGGTGTCGGGGGAGGGGCTAACTCCGGACAGGGAGATTTGCTCCCAGGCCACAGAAAAAGGCAGCCACCTACCTTGTGACAGATGCCCTTAGGAGCTAGGTTTGGGTGGGTGGAGGGGAGAGGGGACACTTTCCTAGAAAGAAGGTCTGTGTCAGAGGAATCCAAACCTCCTGGGTCCTGGCCAACTCTTCTTGAGTTTCCTAGAAATTTCTTCTTTCCAAAAGCCAGTGATTTGGGCACAACCAGCCTGGCTGGACACAAGACAGTTCTAATCACTGGTGGAGTCTTCCACGTCCCTTTTGCAAACTGGATTCCCCACCTTCCCCCTGCCCCAGTACAGCACCAGGAGACCTTGCAGAGGTTTGGCTGGATTCCCAAAAGGGCCTCTCCTAACTCCATCACCGGGCATTTAGGATCAGTGAATGCTGTGGCCATGCTGTGCTTTGCTCACATCAGGGTCCCATGACCTCCCCCACACACACACACACACTTAGCATCTCTCTACCTGGGCCAGAAATTCTAAATATCACTGCAGCCCTGGGTTTCTGGGGTTTGAAAGATGGTTAATCCAGCTTTCTTTGAGGTGATGGTTTTGTGTTCCAGGCAGGGCCACCTGGATGGATTCTCGAATCTCCTTGGACATGGAGAGGTATGTGGCTCCATCTCCTTGGATGGACCATGTGACCGTGCCAGGGCACACAGCGGGGGCAGGACACTGACTGCTGGGGGGCAAGGAGTGTTGCACAGCAGAGCTGATGAGGTCAAGGGCTTGGATTCTCACCCTCCTGTAAACCCCGCCCCTCCAGTCTTGTCACTTAATCTTGCTCACCCCACTGGCAGCCCCTGGGACATCCCCACCACCACCACCACCACCACCCCACCCCCTACCCGCCGCAGAGAACAGCGACTGAGCCAGGTGGTTTTGGCTGTCCCACACCTGCACCCTTCCTGCCAGTTCTCAGCACCTCCGAGCCAAGCCTCTCCCAGGGACTCTCTTCTAAGATTAGAGTTTTAAATCAAATAAATTCTGGGATTGGTATAAGAGCTGTCTGCAGAGAGCCTATTCGCACTCCTCCTCTCCCCCTTTTCGGCCTGCTGCTGGAATTCAGGGGGCTGGGAAAGCAAGTTCTCAGGGTCTCCTCTGTCACCTCGCCTCCGGGGCCACCTCCACCTCACAGTTGGTCCTCCCCACTCAGTCATCCTCACTGAGCCCGGGACCACCATCGCCGATGGGGGACATCCAGTTCCTAAGGGATGAGTCTGGAATCAGCTTCCCCAGAGGGAGTAGCTGGCCATTCCTCAGCCGTCTGGCTGCAGAAATCTAAATTATTCCCCAGCGAATGGGGCTGAAGTTGCAGGGAGAGGAAGGACTGAGTAAAGGAATGGTAGCATCCAGATCGCTGAAGAAGAAAAATTGTTGATACTAGACCATAGGACCCTGGGTGTCAACACATTTCTTATTGTTTTTTATTATGAGGATCCGAGTGCAGGAATGGCCAAGCGGCAGCCCTGTCTTCAACTCTGTACCTCCACACAGATGCGACAGCCACCTCCCCCACCCCCCACCACCAGGAGTGATGGAATGCCACAGACCCAGCCTCTCTGCTTCCCAGCCTGACTCCTGGATTCATAACATTTTAGACGTGAATGGTCTTCAGAGGTGCGGTCTGAAGCCACTGGGAAATGAACTTGGTGCCCCCCCTTACCCCACCCCCCAAGACCCCCAAGGAGAAGCTGTCTCCTGGAAAGGGGAGGGGGGAAGCCAGAGAGACAAAGTGATTCTTAAATATTTTCCTTCTCTGCAGTCACTCAGGGAGGAGGGGGTGAGGGGCGATGGAGGCTGGAAGGGGGGACAAAGGGGGTTTAATAGGCTCCGGTGACAGCACAGTGTCCACATTGGGAAAAGATTAATGACGAAAATTAATCGCCTGACCTTTCTTTCCAGGAGCTGGAGGTGAGGCGGGCCATTAAAGCCTCTTATGTTGTAATTAACGTTGGAGGGGAGAAGAGAGCTGCCTTCAGAATGGATGTGATCATTTAATTAGGCTTAGGCGTAGGTGCCACAACAGGTCCGGAGAAGTCATAATTTAACTATAGCTTTAAATTACACAGGCAGAGTGGGGATGGCAGAGTTTGACGGCAAGGAGAGCCCACCGCGGAGCTCAGGAAAAGCGGAGCTTAGGAAAACAATTAAGTAAACACCCCGAGTGAGGGAGACGGTGACAGAGAGACAGACAGACAGACAAAGAAAGCAGCTGGCGCTGACAGCGAGAGAGGAGGGAAAACGGGGAGGCAGGGGAAGAGAAGGACTCCGCGACAGGGGGAGAAAAGTGAGAGCGCCCCAAGTTAGTGGCCTGGGGGAAGGGGGGTGCTCGTGCCCGCTCTGGCGTGAGTGCCTCTGAGCACCCTCAACTCCAACGCAAGGTGCAGACTGCTCCCCAAGCGCATCCCGACCTTCGACCTTCGAGGATTTGCAGACCCAGCTTAGAAGGCACAGAGGGCTAAGCGTTTCACTCAGCGCTCGTTTCGCGGGGCGCCTCTCTCCCCACAATCTCCCCCTCCCCCCAGTTCAGGTGAGAGGTAGCGCCCTCCCTTCCTATAACCTGGAGAGTCCGGGGGTCTCCCCGCTACCCGAGCGCCGTGGGGCAAGCAGGGGGGCAAGCAAGGCCGAGTCGGTGTAGCGCGCAGGGCACGGACGCACTGCGAGGTTCAGCGAGCGGGCGGGGGTGCTGGGCCAGGTAGTTCAAGGCCGGGGCGCAGTGCCGCGCGGAGGGGGAATGACCCGCGGTGCCCCGGGCTCCAGAGCCGGCCAGTTCCTCAACCTGCGGCAGGAGTCCCTCCGCGCAGAGGAGAGGGCAGAAGAGGACAGAAGAGCTTGGGCCGGTGGGGAGAGGCGCTGGCGACACGAGGCGCAAGCCGGGGTGAAAGGGCAGCTGCGTGGACCCGAGCGGGAGGGTTGGGATGGAAACCTCGCCAGGCGTTTGCAGAGGGCTTCTTAGAGGTGTCACTGCCAGCTTTGTTCAGGGACAGTGGGGATGGTCAACGCTGAAGTAGGTCCAACAAAGGCTCAGGGTGGAGCCCCGGGACACCTGGGTGCCTGCTCCACCTTCAGAGGCTGGTCACTGTTGGGGCTTTCTGGACCCCAGTGTGTGTGGGGGGGTGGCTGTGATGACTTCACTATCCCCTCCTGCTCTAATCCTTTAGGGATTGGAGAAGATGCTTAGAAAATGGGGAAATGAAGTCAGGAGAGACAGACAGACAGACCAAGGGATAGAGTTGCAGAGGTTAGGCAGGTTGGGACTTCTCTTACCTTCCAAGGGCTGCCAGGGTCCTTTAGACACTGGGCTGATCTGATCCCAAGACACCAACCCTCAGGGCCTGGTGGCGGGGGCGGGGGGGGGGAACTGAACCTCTCCCTGCCCCCACCATCTGAATTGGAAGAAGAGAGTTAAGGATGAGAAAGAAGACAGAGACTCCCCCAACTTCCCACTCATTCACTAGCCCCCACCCCAGATGATCAAGCTACAAGACCCTGCCTCCTGCCCTTTCTCCATGGGAAAACACAAAAACCACCAAACAGATCCCTGAAGAACACTCCCCACCCCCGCCCCGAAGAGCAAGGATGTTTTGATTAAATATCCACAAATTCTCCAAATTAGTGAACGTCTCAATTAGAGCTTTGTCCCTGCCCCTCTGGTTAATAGATGGATGGATGGACTGACAGACTGTCTGATGGTCTCTCGTGCAGCTCAGAGCTCTGGCCTGAGAATGCCTGGCCTGCACTGGGGGTCAAGAAGGCAGGGTGGCCTAAAGCAACTGGAGAGCAGTGGGGTGGGAGGAGGCCAAGGTGCAGGGCTGCCAGGTGGGGGACAGGGCACCTGTCCTCAGACCAGGGCTTGGTTGGCTCATGAACCTTGGGGTCATGTCTCGATTGTGCCTTGGGCTGCCTTGGCTGTATGGGTGTCCAAAGGACCTAAAAGCCCTGATCCAGAACTCCTAAGGCCCTGACCTGAGTCAGATGGGGAGGCAGAGGCTGCCTGACACCTGGAAGGCCAGATGGGGAGTGTGGAAAGATGGTGGGAAGTGGGGAGTCAGTGAACAGAGAAGAGAAGGGGGGAAGAGGGGAAGCCTCACCAGGCCTACAGGCTGCTCTTGAGCCCCCTGACTGAGATTAACAGGGAGAGTCCCTGTCCCCCCACCCCCTAAGTAAGACACTGCACTCCTCACAGGAACTCCAGCTCTTAAGAAGCCTCTTGTGGCCCCTACATTTCAGATATTCCCTCCCACCCTCTACAAGATTGGGGACTCCAGGAACCCTCTGGCCTGCCATTCCCATTTTGTTTAGAATAAAATCTGAACTGACAAGGGTCTACATACAAGGCCCACTATGCATTGAGCCTCCCCTCTCCATCTCTGTCTAGGTTCCCTCTTCCCTCCCCCACCCTGTTCCAGCCACACCTATCCCCTCCTTTCTCTCCCCCAACTAGAGTTTAAGCTCCCAGAGGGCCAGACCAGGCGGTCAGGTCCCCCTGTTACTGTACAGTACTTAGGATGGCGCCTGGCCCAGGGTAACCACACAGTAACATTGTTGACTAGATCATTCTTACAGTTCTGTTGCTGCGGGCCCCCCACCCTCGGGGGGCCTGGCACACACACAAGGCCACTCCCATTATGGACCTCTTATATCCTGCTTTAGCCTTCCCTACTCTTTGTTAGGTTTCCTTCTCTGCAAAGACCCCAATTGAGTGTTTCTGGGTAGATCTCATAGAGAGGCCACAAATCAGCCCACAGCAAAAAATAAAACGGTCCACTTGGGATCTCTCACCCAAATGGCCAGGAGGTAGGGCTCGGGTGGGATGCAGTGGGGCTCACCTGGTCAGCCAGTGCCGCATCCCATCCTAGGCAAGGCCCTGCCAGTACATTCCTGCAAAATGGGGTAGGAAAAAGTAACTGGGGAAGGCAGTTGTTCAGAATGGATAACAGGGTTCTCCCACTTTGGATGAGGTGAACAGAAGCAGGGGGCCCTGCCTGGAAGAATTTGGTTGGGAAGAATCCGGGGATGGGGGAAGGGGGGAGGGGGTCTGCCTCTCCATGAGAACAGTTGGGGCCTCTGGTCTGTTTATTTTTCTGTCTGACTGTTTGTTGGATAGGGGCGGGGGAGATAAGGATGTGGAAACAACCTTAAAATAACCTCCCCAATTCCCTTAGGCTCTCCAGGGACTGGGCACTTGGGTCTAGCTTGGGACTGGCTGGCTTGTGTTTTGGTGGAGAGGGTGGGGTTGTGGGCCATTTTGGTCTGTGTCTGTCTGTTTGTCTGTACCCACGCGCTGTGCCCTGTCCCCAGCCCCCTGCTCGCTCCCTTGCGTGCTCTGGGGGAGCTGGAGTTGAGTTCAGCCCTCTCAGCTGATGCTAGCAGGAATAAATAATCCCATGACTTGAGTTAGGAGGCAGGGCCCCAAGGAGGCATGGCAACTGCATAAATCCTGAAGATGTGGGGCTCAGGTGGGCCCCACAGAGCAGCCAGGTCACTCACTGGGACTTACAACTCCTTAATTCAACACTTGCCTCCTCCACCTCCTCCTCCTTTATCCAGACCCAGTTGCATCCCACACAGAAGGCTTACTCCTGGACCCCTGCCACGGAGCCCTGGGGGGACCTGGGCCTTCCCTGCTGAGTGAGCTGGAGGCACATCTATGCTGAGACTCCCCACACTCCTTTCCCGACCTCTCTTCCAGGCCCCCCTCCATCCCCAGCCCCACCCTATAGGACATTCACAGCCAGGCCCTGGAAGCAGTCTCTCCCACCTACTCCTTCCTACGACCATGAGGCCTAGAAATCTACAGGGAGGCTCAAGATATTCCTAACCTCTCTATGCCCCAGGGTCTCGGCTGAAAGTACAGAATGAGGAACATTTGTCTGGAAACCCTTCTGGACCTAGATTGGAGCTCCCACCCTGCCACCGGCCCAGCTCCAGGACCCTGACCTTGAGCAAATGTTCTTCTCCTCTGCCTATTGCCTGGAATATCATCCAGCCTAGTTCTTGGGCACTCAGGTGGGTGATTGCATCTCTTCAAACAATTGCCTGAGTTTTAAAAGAGGGGTCTTTTAACGCAAAGTTTTTGTCATTCAGTGGATGTGTGAGTATGGGGAACTTTCTGAAGAGGGACTTTCTAACACATGCCCCTTGTCCACTCAGAAGACCCCTCTTCAAATAGCCGAGTTCTGCCAATTGGCCCCTTAACTTTCCAAAGGCTGCTGGTCTCTGTCATCATCACCCCAAACCCAAAATAGTTGGTGTTGGAATTTTGAAATGTTTCTGAACTCAAGAAGACTGGACCCCCAATTGCCAAGTATAAAATTGTTTTCCAATCACACTTGAACAGAGCCTGTCATTCATGCCATCGGACATTAAATATTTATTGAAGGCACCAGGCACCCCACGAAGATAAAAACCGAGATAAGTAAGATGGTCTAGACTGCAGTTTTGTCGTTACTCCTTCCCAGTCTGGGAAGTCATTACAGCAAGCGAGTGAGATAGAGCCACAGATGGGAATGAGATAGGGGCAGGGAAGGAGAAGAGCAGAGTGAGAACCACCGCCCTCTCTCCAGCTGGACCCCAGAGGGCAGATGCGCCCTCTCCCATCTTGCCGGGTGGGTGGTACTCACCGCCTTTTCTCCACCCTGACTGGATTGGGCCTGAAGCTAGACTTGTAAATCAGAACCTCAGGGAAGTTGGGTGTTCGGCTGCAAGTAACATAGGGGCTCTCGTTGATTCATTTCTTCTTTCACCAGCAGGTATCGCCCAAAGCGCAATTTCACAAGGACCAGGAAACTCCTAGGCCACAAGCTGATGAAGGACACTGCTTTCATTTGGAAAAATGAAGCCAATGGTGGTGCTCAGCATCCCATGAAGGACATAGACTGGCAGGGCTGCAGGGGCTCAGCAGAGGGAGGGTGCCCTGGGGAGGGTGGGGTGGGCAGTGAAGGAGAGCGTCCAAAGGGAGATGGTACTCCCATTGTCTTCTGAAGGATAGGCATGGCTGGCATAGATTCATATGGACTGGAACAGTGGAGGGAGAAAAGCTCTGGCATTCAGGAGAGAGGAAGGACAGGGAAGGGAAACGGCACATTAAGTGAGGCGAGTAGGAGTGACAGGGGATGCCAAGTTTCAGGGGCGCTGAACGGATTGGTTTGGCTGGAGCTGAGTTGTTGGAAATGGGCCTGGAGAGGTGAGTGAATGGAGGCTTCGTAGGGATGATCTTGAGGCTGCATTAGTCAGCCATTACCGCAGAAATGCTGCCTAGCAAATCACATGAACACTTCATGGTTTACAACAAGGCTTTGTTTCTCTTACGTGCAGACTGTGGGTTGGGCTCAAAACTACTTCGCATTCTCCTTGGCCCAGCAGAGCAATCACAGGGGCTCAAGAGACCAAGCCAAACAGCACAAACATCTTTAATCCTATGCTCTGCTCGCGTCCACTGACATACCATTTCAAGTCAGGTGACCAAGCCCTCCATCAGCACAGTGAGAAAGTGGAGTCACATGACACAGAGTAGGGGTGTAGAATCCTATTACCAGGAGGAAAGAATCGCACCAATGATCCAATCTGCCTCAGTGCTGCGCAGTAGCCATGGAAAGGCCTTAAATACAGTTGACCCTTGAACAACACAGGTTTGAACTGCCGGGGGCCACCTAAATGCAGATCTTTTTCAACACAGTACAGTTCTATAAGTGTATTTTTCCTTCCTTATGATTTTCTTTTTTTTTTTTTAAGATTTTATTTATTTATTTGACAGAGAAAGACACAGCGATAGAGGGAACACAAGCAGGGGGGTGGGAGACGGAGAAGCAGGCTTCCCGCGGAGCAGGGAGCCCGATGCGGGGCTCAATCCCAGGACCCTGAGATCATGACCTGAGCCGAAGGCAGACACTTAACAAATGAGCCACCCAGGCACCCCTCCTTATGATTTTTCTTAAGATTTCCTTTCCTCTAGATTACTTTATTGTAAGAATACAGCACACGATACATGTAAAGAGTATGTGTTAATCGACTGTGTTACTGGTAAGGCTTCTGGTCAATAGTAGGCTATCAGTAATTAAGTTTGGGGGTCATACCCAGATTTTCAACCATGCGGGGGTCGGGCCCACGTTGTGCAGGGTCACCTGTGGTTGAGTGGTATGAGCAGTATCCTGCAGTTGCTGAATTCCTGTTTCCAGAAGCTCTTTCCCTGACGCTGGCTCATTTGCATTTCCCCAACAATCCTCTGAAGGAGGTGTTGTTAGCCCATTTGTCAGATGATAAGAAGGGACTTGGAGAAGTGATGTGGCTCAACTAGATGACACACCTGTGACAAGGTGGGGCTGAGATTTAAACTGGGCACCCCGGGCTCCATGTCCAGAGCTACTTGCTATCCCCCACAGCTGCTTTGGCAAGATAGATCTGCCCCTGTTGCGGGGGTTGGTGGGGGGGGGGAGAGCAGATGGGGACATCTGAGGGATGAGACAGCCACAGCCCTGTGAGGAGCACCCGAGCTGGGCTGGTGGCAGAGGAAGGGAGACAAAGGTCTAAGTCTTTTATTTGTGTTACATTTTCTCCCTTTATTAAAGTGTCATTTTCATGGAGTAGGAAATACACAGATCCCAGGAGTACAGTTGATGAGTTTTGTCAAACATATCTGTGTTACCAACACCCAGATCAAGGTCAAGAGCCTTTCCATAATCCCAGAAAGTGTCCCTGGTGCCCCTTGCCAGGTCATTCTCTCTTATCACCATAGATGAGTTTTGCGTGTCTTTGTACTTGATGTACATGGATCACACAGTTTCTTCTCAGTTATGTCTGGCCTATTTCACTCAGCATAATGTCTTGGAGATTCATCCATGTTGCTGCATCTAGCAGTAGTTTGTTTTTATTGTAATGCATATTCCATCGTATGAATTAACCGCAATGTAATCCATTTTCCTGTTGGTGGACATTTTGGGTTGTTTCCAGGGTTTTGACTATTTCTCATGGTGTTGCAGTTCACATTCTAGGACAAGTCTTTCTTGTGGATGTAGGTTCTCATTTCTCTTTGGGTATAACCCTGGGAGTAGAATTGCTGGGTCATAGAGTTGTCTATCCAACTCTGTTAGAGACCGCCAAGCAGTTTTCCAAAATACTTTTACTCTCATGCACTCCATTAGCAATGGAAGAGAGTTCCAGGTACTCCCTATTCTTGCCAACATTTGGTTTGATTGGTCTTTTTCATTGTAGCTCTTCAATAGGTGTGAAGAGGTATTTCGCTGTTGGAAGGTCCACTTTCCACGCCAGTTCTCATCTCCCTTGCACTGCTCTGTATCTTGGGGGGCTGCTCCCTAGGCTGCCTTGACCAGCAACTCTATCAGCTGGCTGCTGGCCAGGTTCTGCCAAGAGGAGGCAGTGTTGGGAGATTGGAGGGTGGGAGGAAGAGGAAAACCAGAGTATTTCTACCCCTTGTATTGTCTCCAGCCACATCTCCTCCAGCTCCTGGCCTACAGACCCACCCTGGCTGCAGCTTCTGCTGGGTGTTATCTGGGTTCCAAAAACACCACTTTCTCCTTTTGTCTCTCCAGAGCTGGTAGTGGCTTCTACTAAGTTGCTTCAAAATACCTTTTGGCTTCTCGGCTCTTCCATCACCTGTACAACCATTTCATGCCTCTGGGACCTTATATTTACTGTCCCTTCTACTGAGAATGCTCCCCCCACCCCATGTTGGCATGGTTCTCTGAGTCTTTGCTCAAATGTCACCTTCTCAATAATGCCTTCCTCCCCTGACCATCCAAGTTAAAACTAACCACCCAGCACTCGCAGCCCCTCTGTCCTGCTTTATTTTTCTCCATAGCAATTATCATCTTCCTTCATACTTTTCCTTATGTATTTTGCTTATTTATATTTTCATTGCCTTTCTCCCTCTGCCAGAAAGTAAGGTCTACGAGAGTGGGATTTGCAGTCCATTTTGTCCACTGTCATGTCCCCAGTGACCACTGGTCTGTACAGAGTAGGCAACTGGACATCTGTTGAGTGAATAAATGTGGGCAGAAAAAGCAGGAAGTCCCAAACTTCTGAACTGGAACACTGGAGTTAGGGCTCCACTGGGCATCTCTAAATCTCACAGGAGTTCAATGGGTGATAGAATCCCAGCTGAAAGGGGTGGACATGCTTCATCTCTCCGTCCCCATGTCCCCTTTTCCTCATGGTCCAGCCACTTCCCTTGGAAGAGGTGGACCAAGCAAATTTCAGGAACTCCCACATGGAGAGCTCTGTCCTAGCCCCTTCACAGAGGCCCAGGGGGCTGCTTCTGAATTTGGCTGTCAAAGGACGCTTTTGGACACAAAAGCCCCTCTTGATTAAAGTAGGTATTTCACTGGGAGTGGATGGGGTCAGAGGTCAAGATGGTGCTAGCCCATATTTTCAAAATGAATCTTGACCCCTACCTCACAGCATACAGGAAAATCAACTCCAGATGGATTGTAGATACAAATGTGATAGATATGACCATAAAGCTAGAAAAAAAGCAGAATATCTCCAAAACTTTTGGGATAGGCAAAGATTTCTTTAAAAGGGACTCAAAAAGCATTTTATTGTGAAAGATAAAAATTGATAAACTGTCCGATATTAAAATTAAGAACTGCGGGGCGCCTGGGTGGCTCAGTTGGTTGGGCGACTGCCTTCGGCTCAGGTCATGATCCTGGAGTCCCGGGATCGAGTCCCGCATCGGACTCCCTGCTCAGCAGGGAGTCTGCTTCTCCCTCGGACCCTCCCCCGTCTCATGCTCTCTCTCTATCTCATTCTCTCTCTCAAATAAATAAATAAAATCTTAAAAAAAAATTTAAAAAAAAATAAATAAATAAATAAAATAAAATTAAGAACTGCTGTTCATCAAAAGACACTTTGAAGGGAATGAAGAGAAGCCACAGGGTGGGAAAAGATATTTGTAGATTATATATCCACCCAAAGACTCATATCTAGGAGATTATATTTCCTGCAAATCAATAAGAAAAAGACAGAAAACAAGTAGAAAAATGGCCAAAAGACTTGAATAAGCATTTCACAAAAAGAGGATACCCAACTGGTTGGCTCAGTCAGTGGTGCATGTGACCCTTGATCTCAGGGCTGTGAGTTCAAGCCCCACATTGGGCATAGAGCCTACTTAAAAATAGTAATAATAAAATAAAGTTTTTTTTAAAAAGGGGGATATCCAAATAGCTAATAAACATAAGAAGAGGGGTTCAATTTCACTAGTCATCAGAGAAATACAAAAATTAATAACCACACCTGGGTGGCTCAGGCAGTTGGGTGCACAGCTCTTGATTTCAGCTCATGTCGTGATCTCCAGGTCATGAGATCAAGCCCGCATGTATCAGGCTCCTTGCTCAGTGCAAAGTCTGCTTGAGATTCTTTCTCCCTCTTCCTCGTCCCTCTCCCTGACCATGTATTTTGCTTTGTCTCATAAATAAATAAATGGATGAATAAATGAATGAGTGAATGAATGAATTTTTTAAAAGTAAAAACCACAACGCAATACCACCATATGTCCAGCAAAGTGGTTAAAATGAAAAGACAGAGAATAACAAGTGGTGATGAGGGTGAGGACAACTGGAAGTCTGGTGCATTGCTGGTGGGGGTAGAAGCTGATTCAATAATCATTGAGAACTTTTTGGCATTATCTAATAAAACTGAACACACGCATACTCTGTGACCCAGACATTCTGTTCATCAGCAAATATTCATAACAACCTATGTAGTAGCACAAATCTTGAAAAGTCAACAGTAGAATGCAGCAATAAATTGAGGTATATTCACACAATGGACTATTACAAAGTCATGAGAGAGAATGTGCTCTCACTACCCACAACACTGTAAATGAATCTCACAAACACAACATTGAGTGAAAGAAGCCAGACAAAAAAGAAGTTTACATACTGAATGGTTTCACGTACATGAAGTTCAAAAACAGGCAAAGTAAATCTGTGGTATTAGAAACTAGTGTGGGGCTCTTGGGTGGCTCAGTCGGTTAAGCGGCTTCAACTCAGGTCATGATCTCAGGGTCCTTGGATCAGCCCCACATCGGGCTCCCTGCTTAGCGGGGAGTCTGCTTCTCCCCCTGCCCCTCCCCCTTCCTTCCCCGTTCATGCTCTCTCTCCTTCTCTCTCTCAAATAAATAAAAATCTTTAAAGAAACTAGTGTGGTGGTGCTCTTGGTGGCACAGGTGGGCAGTAACTGGCAAAAGCACAATGTAATACTCCAAAGTGCTAGTAGTAAATGTTCTGATTCTTCACCTGAGTGTTGGTTACATGGCTATGTTCAATTTGCAAAAGTTCATCAAGCAGGAAGCTTAGAATATTTTTCTAATTTTATTTATTTATTTCAGAGAGAGAGAGAGCATGAGCGGGGGTGGGGGGTGGAGAGGCAGAGGGACAGGAGAAGCAGGCTCTCTGCTGAGCAGGGAGCCCGATGCAGGGCTTGATCCCAGGACCCTGAGATCATGAGCCAAAGGCAGACACTTAAGCAACTGAACCACCCAGGTGCCCCAGGAAGCTTAGAATTCATACACAAGTCCTATTTTTAATAGGCATGTTAGACTTTGGGGGAGAACTTGAGCAATGGAGGTAGCAACTCCGAGTGGGAGGATGGCCAGGGTAGGGACTGAGGAGTGGACTTCTGGACTTGCCTGTCCTCATAAAGCCCAGTCCTTTCTCCTCTGGCACTGCAGCTTCCCCTTGGGCCCCGGGGGCCGAGATGCCAGTGTCACCATGGGAAACACAGGAGGGCAGGCAAGGGACACGGATAGGGAGGCAGAAGCCCTGGAATACAGCCCACCTCGGCGGCCCGGAGCCTCCGCAAAATGAAGGGGTTGCTACCCCGGCTGGCTGCAAAGAACATGAGGCCAGCACAGGTGAATGAACCAGGCCGACAGGTGAGGGTCGCCCCAGCTGAGCCGGCCGCTGTCCTGTCACATGAGCATCTGCTCAAAGGTATCCAAACTGCAGGGAAAGAGAGAGACAGATGGAAAGCTGGAGCTGAGAGTGTGCCCCAAGGGCATCATCGGACATCCATCTGCCCTTCCCCGCCAGCCCAGGATACCTCTCATGGCCTGAGCCCCTCACTGTGTCCGTGGGAATTCTCATGCTTAAAAGAGACATATTTTTCAATAAGCAAGACCCCTAACAGAAGCCAGTTGCTTCGTTCTGGTCTTAGCGCAGACATGGTGATCTATTCCAGGATGGGGGCCTCTGGAGAGCCTCCGAGGAGGTGCAGTCTGTCCCCACTGTGGTCGGGCGCTCGGCACCCTAACCTCTTTGTGCCCCCACCACCACCACACTACCAGCATTGTTCCTTCTGCAAAACCCAGGTGTTCCTCTGCCCGTCAGCCTGGAATGTCCTCTATCACCTCCCTTCTGTGAGACGGAGCACTCATTTCCTCCCTGACTCCTTCTCTGCCTTCTTCTGGAAGCCCCGCCCCACGCCTGTGTCCCCCGTGTGGTTCCCCGCTCTAGACGCAGAGCTTCTTGGGAGCAGGCTGTGCGTCTGGTTCACCCTTATGTCTTTGGCACACGGCGCATAGGAAGGGAACAATAAATGTTCTCTGAAGGAAGGCAAGGAGGAAGCTTCCTCTAACTGGAGTCAGATTGTATGGGATCCGCTAGGCTCATTCACAGGAAGACAGTAAGCTACTGAATTCCAGGAGTAGTTAATAGAGGATAAATACCTCTGGCTCCTTCAGTGGAGCGTCCAACTCTTGGTTTCTGCTCAGGTGGTGATCTCGGGGTCGTGGGATCGCACCCTCATTGGGGCTCCCTGCTTGGCGGGAAGTCTGGAGTCTGAGATTCTCTGCCTCTCCCTCTCCCTCTGCCCCTGCCCCCCTCCACTCTCTCAAATAAATAAATCTTAAAAAAAAAAATAGAGGGTAAATACCTTGGCCCCAAGGACTGATCCTGACATTGATCACGGACTGATAAGGGAAAACATAGTTCAGCTGGGCCCCCTGAGAGTGATGTGCAGGTGTCACCACATGGGGAATTGTCTCTGCCTGAGACCGTTCTACACACCCATCATCCCATCACTGTCAAGGCCCATCGTGTAGCAGTGTACCAGGTGAGTTGTCCTGTTAAGCCTCCTGACGCCCCCACCAGGTGGCTACTATCACCGTCCGCATTTTACAGATAAGGAAGCTGAGGCACCAAAAGAAAAAGCAGTGTGTCTGGGGGCACAGAACTGTTAGGCCATGGGGACGTGAACTGGGACTGAGTCCCCAGCCCAGGTGCTAACGCCCCAGCCATCCCCATGGATAGGCCTCTGCCAGGTGACTTAAGAGGTCAAGAATCCAGGTTCATTTAAGGTGAAAGCACTAAGTTAAGGGAAAAGCGTCCACGAAGGCCGAGGGAGGCGGGCGAGGGCAGTAGCCCTGTGTGTATGCGCCCACGCATGAGCGTGTGTGCAATTGTGTGGGTGTGCGTACGTGTACGCGTGCATTTGTGTGCGGATGTCTGTCTGTGCCAGGGCCGAAGGGAGGGGCTTGCCAATTAGGAGAAGGTAATCGATGTGAAGCTTCCTCACATGGTCAGCACACAGTAAATATTTGCAGAATTGAATTGAAATGCTAAAGAGAGTACTCTACAGATGTGAGGTGTTATTATTACTATTATCTCCAAATTGCAGGCCTGGGGAAGAGAGGAGCAGGTAGAGAGCTGGTGACAGGGTTAGTCAGCCTCATGTCACCTCCAGACTGCGTGGCACCGACTCCCTTACCTGAGCTGGCTGAAGCAGGGATCTTGAAACCTGCAAGGATGACAATGACAACAACAGTGGTCACTAAGGCGCACCAGGCCATCTGTATGGGCCGGCCCGGTGCTCAGTGCTCGGCCCGCCCTCTCTCCGTCACTCCTCCCGGAGCAGCAGCCATTGTAGTCCCATTGCACAGAGGACAAAACTGAGGCTAGAAGGGTGGTCCCAAAAAACATGTACATGGGTACCTCTCCACCCCAAGGGCACATGACCAGGGGTGCAATGGGCTGAGGAAGGCAGAGCACCAGGCCCAAGAGCCGGCCAGCCCCAAGCTAGCCGCTTCCTCTCCACGAGCTCGGTCTCCTCGCTGCCGAGGGGGGATGAACCATTGCTAGAGCAGAGTGGCTGTGTGATAGCATTCGGTCTAACGCCCGCTACCTAGCGAGCGTTCAAACGTGTGAGCTCGTACTGTAACTGCGCTAGTTTTCCCTCGGATCCGACACTCACTTCTTCTCCCACCAGGTAACGAAATCAGACTCAGAGAACTGGTGCATGCTTAGGAATTACCTAGTCCAACCCCCTCTGGGAACAGGTAAGAAAAATGAGGCCCAAAGAACAGCACCAAGGTCACATGGCTGGTCAGTGGCGGGGCCTGGACTGAAACAGATTTTCAGCTCCCAGGCAGGGCCTCTCCGCTCACCCAGAATGTGTCTGATGGGGACTCGCGGAGCCAGCCTGAGGCTGCAGCGGGGGCTACGAGAGGCAGGGAGGGGGTCAAGGGCCCAGCCCCCAGAGAAGGGGCAGCAGCAAAGCCCAGGGGAGCACAGCCCCACAGCCTCCCACAGTAGATGCCAGACAAGGGGGCCAGAGAATGGGGCGACCCTGAGGGCTCACGGCTGACCCAGCAGCTCCTGGGAGATGACGTGTCATTCATTAAGGCCCGGAGCCTTTCAACCCTCCTAGACTCCTGGGGAGAGGCCCCTCCCCTCTCCCTGCTCGCCAACCGCACGAGTCTCACGGTCTTCCACAATCTGAGCCACTGACCAGGACACGGGAAGGGGGTGAGGGGGGGGAGATCTTGAACCCCATGCTGGCCCCCAGCACTCTTCCTTGCCCCAACCACCCCTTCCTAAGTCCTCTGCCCTCCTCCTCAGCTCCAGTTGGTCCCTTCTGACTACCACGGAAACCAAGAGCCCACAAAACACCCGTGTCAACGTGCCTCCTCCCTGGAGGTCCAAGGCCTTAAAACTTAATAGTCTCTCAAATGCCGTAACGCTAGAGGGGGCTTTTATGGACTCAACAGGGATAACATTATGAAGGACCTTAGCAGCCTAAAGTGGGCAGCTCGAAGCGGGCCACCTGCCCCCAGCCCCTCACACGTACTTCAGGGACATTGAAGAGGCCCCTCCACTGTGAGGGCCATGAGCCCCCCACTCCTAGTCCCCAGCCAACCAGCTCCTCTGCGTTCTGACGAGATTAGGAATAGTTCGCCGCAAAC
Organism: Callorhinus ursinus; assembly: GCF_003265705.2. Taxonomy (NCBI): domain Eukaryota; kingdom Metazoa; phylum Chordata; class Mammalia; order Carnivora; family Otariidae; genus Callorhinus; species Callorhinus ursinus. The sequence continues at coordinate 575,644 of NW_027397084.1, forward strand.
AGGGGCCTAGTGGGAGGTTGGGACCCCGCTGGCCCTGGCTCGATTGAAGCTAGACAAGTGGGGGGGGTCCAGGGGAAATATCTTGGTGACTAATGAGCGGGCAATTGAAAGCTCCTTCATGTCAATGGGGAGCAGATGGGGAAGGAGGGGATTCCTGCAGCCTAGCCTCAGAGGTGTGGGTGGCTGGGAGGGAGGGGGAGATGGGGGAAGCATGTGGGGTCAGCAGGTGGGGGAAGGGGAGGGAACGGAGGCCCAGCCTGCTGTCACCCACGGAGCAACAGATCTGGGGCAACAAGAGCAGGGGCTGCGCAGTGGGCTGGGGTGAGGCCACCGGCTTTTTTTCGTCTCTTCCCAGAGCCGTATTTTTCTCCTTCCTCTGTTATTCCCCCACTCAGGATCTCCTTGTCTGGCCTTGCTCTGCCCTCTACCCCACTTCTTCCTCCCTGTTCCCCCTTCTCAGGGCCCTTTGCTCTCTCTCAGTCCTGGGAGACCACAAATGGGGATTCTGCCCTGTCTTGGGTCTCCGGTATGAGTGGGTGGCCCCCCTACCCCCACCCAGTAAATAAAATACGAAACAACCCTAAACAAAATACCCTGGCCGACTTGCCGACGGACACACACACACTCACACTCACACTTATCCCAGGCACGCGCACACACACACACACACACAGGCACACTCACACTTATCCCAGGAGTGCGCGCGCGCACACACACTCACACTCACACTTACCCCAGGCATGCGCGCACACACACTCACACTTGTCCCAGGCTCGCGCGCACACACACAGGCACACTCACACATATTTTCTTCATTACCTCCTCTAATACTGTCTTTCTTCCATCTTGAGTTCAATGTTGTTTTTTGTGTCTTTTCGACCCTCCCCCTCCACTTCCCCTCAATTTATTCCAGCTGTGAAAACCTTTTTCCCATCTCCTCTGTCACCCCAGCAGATAGGTGAGTGGCAGGCAGAGGAGTCCGCTCCGCGGCCACCGTTGGTAATCGATGCCAGATGTTGAGCTGGCCCCCAGCCCGGCTCCTGCATCTGGGTGTGAAAGGCGAGCTGCAGCCCAGGCCCACGTCTTGGTGGGCTCAGGGAACATGGGGGCGGGAGGGTAGGGGGGCTGCTGGGCCCAGGGACTGCAGGAGCAAAGAGGCCTGGGTGAAGAGGATAGGGTGCAGGAGCCCCTTGGAGGAAGGTGGCCACCCAGCAGTGGGCTTGGATGAGAGAAGCCGGGACAACCCAGAGACAAGACATGGACAGCAGGCTTCCCTTGGAGCCCTTGTCAGCCATTTTACTTCCTGGGGGTAAAGGGTTTGCTGCTGCTCGTGTTTATAAATGTATGTATTTGGTAAAATACAAAAAGCCAATTAAACACACTGGAATTCTCCATGAATATCCTGCTATTAATGCTCCTGAAACCAGCTAACATTCATGAAGTATTTTAGGTGCTTTCTGAGTCATTGCACATGAATTCACTCATTCTCTTGATTAATTTTCACAACAATCCCATGAGGTAGGGACCATAATGGTCCCCATTTTATAGATGCAACAAAAGAGGCCTAGAGCATCTAAATGGCCCATCGAGAGTGTGGCAACAAGATTTGAACCCAGATGGTCTGACTCCAGAGACTACATTAAGCTCTCGGGGAAAGACTTTAAAATATGAAAAGGTCAGAGCTAGAAGGAACATGGTCCACACCCTTTCCTAAAGGAGGAATGGAGGTCCAGAGAGGAGATGTGACTTGCCCAAGGACACACAGTGAGTTGGACCCAAAGCAGGGCTGAATCCCAGTACCCCTGGCCCCGGTTCAGACCCCTTCATACAACACCACAGTTCTGACTCAGACTCAGGGCTGCATACCCTTGGCCAAGAGCCAGGCTTCCTGGAGGAGATGTCTTCCATAGGGCTTGGGATGAGATGAGGACCAGAGATTGGCAGAGGGGAGGAGGAAGCCCTTTCAGTGGAAAGCATTCTGTTCAAAGACCAGTGTGTGTGTGGAGGCCAACACCAAGGTGGTGCTGGCCGACAGCATTAATTATGTCTCTATTGCTGGTCACTGGGGTCACAAGAGAGACTTAGAGCCAAACTCTGCCAAGAAAGAAAGAGAGAGGGAGGGAGGGAGGGAGGGAAGAAGGAAGAAAGGAGAGAGAGAGAGAGAGAGAGAGAAAGAAAGAAAGAAAGAGAAAGGAAGGAAGGAAGGAAGGAAGGAAGGAAGGAAGGAAGGAAGGAAGGAAGGAAGGAAGGAAGGAAGGAAGGAAGGAGAGAAGAGAAGGCAAGTGAGGGCTACCATGAGGGGCAGCAGGTATACTGTTTCAGATAAAGTGGCAAGGTGATATTTGAGCAGACCACTGAAGAGGCAAGGGAAGGAGCCATGTGAACATCTGGGGTAAGACTGTCCCAGGCAGAGAGACAGGAAGTGCAAAGGCCCTGAGGCAGGAGTGTGCTTCCCTGGCTGTGTCCAGAGCACAGGGAGCAAGGGAGAGAATAATGGGAGGCAAGTCAGAGGAGGGAAGGGGATCATGTAAGGCTATTATAAGGGTCTGGCTTTTTTTTTTAAGATTTTATTTATTTTTTTGAGAGAGAGAGAGAGAGTGAGAGCACAAGAGAGGGGAGGGTCACAGGGAGAAGCAGACTCTCCACAGGAAGCCCAACGTAGGGCTCGATCCTGGGGCTCTGGGATCATGGCCTGAGCTGAAGGCAGATGCCCAACCCACCCAGGGGCCCCTAGGGTCTGGCTTTTATTCCCAGTGCAGTGGCATGCCATGGAGGGATTCTGAGCAGAAGGGAGACATGGAACCAGAAGGGCAGCAGTGGAGGTGGGGAGAAGTGGTGGGATTCTGGATGTATTCTGAAATTAGAGCCAACCCGATTTCCTAAAAGTTGGGTGTGGATGTGAGAGAGAGCCGTCAAGTCTGACCCTCATTTTTTTGGCCAGAGCAACTAGAAGGATAGAGCTGCCTTTGCTTGAAGTAGGAAGACTGCAGAAGGAGCAGGTTTGGGGCAGATCAGGAATTTACTTTTGAACCCACTGAATTCGGGGAGGCTCTCTCAGTGCTGCGATGAGTCATATCGGAGACTGAGGCAACACCGCCAATTCAGGAAAGATCCTGTCTTTATTTAAAATTGTGGTAGCTTGTTCATCGTGGATTTTTTTGGCATTCATTTTGATTTTTTAAGATTTTTTTTAAGATTGTATTTATTTGAGAGCAAGAGTGAGCATGAACTGGGGGAGAGGCAGAGGGAGAGGGAGAAGCAGACTCCCCACTGAGCAGGGAGCCCGATGCCAGGCTCGATCCCAGGACCCTGGGGATCATGACCTGAGTAAAAGGCAGACACTTAACCAAGTGAGCCACCAGATGCCCCAAATTTTTAAGATATTAAAAATATCTTAAAATTTTATTTTAAATTTTCTACATCAAATTATTATATTTTAAATTTTATACATCAAATTATTATATTTTAAATAATATACATCAAAATATTATTTATCTTGGTTCTTGAGGTTTGGGACCCCCACTTATATTTTGTATCCTCATCTGGGCCCTGCCTGTTTCAGAGATCCACACGGAATGCAGGGGTTGGGCCAACCTCCCTCGATTCCCAGACATTCTGTGTCCACAGTGAACAAGAGGTCCCCAGAGTGGCATCCGTGGCAGGAATGGGACCTGAAGGGTAGCCGCTTGCAGTCAGGAGGTGGTCCGGAATGGGGACTGTGGCCAGGGTAGGCCAAGAGAGGCGTTCGTTCTGATGTGTGGCTGGCTGACCTAGAAGCAGCCAGAAGGGTGTGAGTCCATCAGCTCACCGCGCCCCACCCGGGGCCCCAGTGATGGATGGCATCTGTCTTCTGCTTTATTAAACTCACGCCGCTCCGTTCAGCCCTGGATTTGCAAACGGCTTAATAAGCATTTGGAAGGGATCGGGGGAGGGAGGCCGGGATTTCAGGGGGTTACCAAGACCCAGACAGGAAACGGCTTGCGCCCAGAGTGGGCCCCAGGAGGGAGTCAGGTGTCTGGGTGGGCGATTGGGGGGAGTATTTGGTTTCACCTGGGAGCCCCAGAGGACGGGGACTACGGGCCTTTGGTGCCCACCCCTCCCCCAGCACTGTTGTTACCGCGCACTAGGAGTTTCTGGCACCCAGAGGGGCTTTCTGGACACTTTGGGAGGGCGAGGGGTTGCAGGGACTGACCAGGGATGGGGGAGGGGAAGGGGCGGTCCCTGTCCTCTGGGAGTTCCCAGAGGCAGGGGACAGTGGGATACAGAGAACTGACCCCCCCACACACACAGACACACACCCCCTTCCCACTTCTGAAATTCTACAGACTCCCTAGCATGTGCCATGGTTTGGAACCATGTGTACACCCCTGGCGTTGGCGCTGAGTGTGGGTACCTGCTTCCCCTTCTCTCCTGAATGAGGCTGGAAGCCCCCAGGGGGAAAGTGGGGGCCGCCAAAGCCATCTGCTCTCTGCACACGCAACTTGCACCCCGCTGCCTCAGTGAGATGCGGGAGCCAGTTCACAAGGGCGGGCCGGAGCGGACTGCAGGCCGCTGTCCTGGCCCCCTGGCAGGTGAAGGGCCCTGTGGTAGCCTGGAGCGCCCTGGTGGGAGTATTCACACCATGGAAACTGGTGAGCGCTTTTTTTTTTTTCCCCTCTTGGAGGGCCAGCTGTTGACATTTACCTGTGGACCTCTGCCCCACCCGCTCTTCCCCCAGCAAGTCTGCTCTTCTTCTCGGAAAGGCTGTGGGGCTCCTTCTGGAAGGTGGCGACTGGGACTGTGAGTCTTATTAATAAGAACGGGACCCAATATGATTAAGTCTCAAACATCTAGACTCAAATCATGGCTCGACCACTGAATAGTTTGTGATTCACAATGGTCTTCGGTTAGATCTTGGAGGGGTTGTTCTGAGATTTAAATGAAGTAATCCTTGAAAGATGTTTTAGAACAGGGCCTGTGAACAGTAAGTAGCCAACAGATGTCAGTCCTTACTGCGGTGATGCTAATTACCTTGTCCTAACTTGAGCCTTACCACCACCCTTGACGGAGATACTACTGTTATCCCCATTCTATAGACGGGGAAAGTGAGGCTAACGTATGTTTATACTTTCCTGAGGTCACGTAGTGACAGAGCGGGGATTTGAACCCAGGGCTGTCGTGGTCTCACAGCCCTGCTCTCTCACTGTGCCACTGGACCTATCCAACATGACAGTGGGGCTGGGAATTTCAGTAATGGCGGAAGTGGCCCTTGGTTTTCTTCCTCTCTCCGTCTTGCCAGCAGCAAAAGCAATGGATCCTCTTCCTGTGTGACCCCAAGAAGAAGCCTCCTCAGAGCCCTGTCCCCCCACACATCACCTCCACACCTGCTCCTCCTGAGGCTGGGAGCTACCTTCTCCAGGAAACCCACACTGCTCTCTGGCATTTGCTGTCTACCTCACTCCAACTCACTACCTTTGTCTCTGGGTTGGTTTCTCGCCTGCCTCTCCTTCTCTCTCTCCGCCTCTCCCCCTGCCCAAGCTCCATCTCCACCCTGGTCCTCCCAAGCTGTGGAAACCTGCTCCAGAGCTGCCTGGCTCCACAGGGGCCAAGGCCAAGGTCTGCAGAGCCAGCCTCCGGGAGGTCAAGGGCTCAGCAGCTTCCCTGCAGTGTCCCTTCAAAGTCTCCTTTTTATTTATTTATTTTCTTCTGTTTCTTGACAATTTTACCATCCCTTCTTCCCTTTTCTCCCTCCATTTCCTTTCTTCTCCTCATCCCTATTGGTCTCTTTGGTATCTCTGTCTGTATGTCTTCTGTCCTTCCATCTCTCACCCTGCTTTTGTCTCTCTCTGGGTCCATCTGCCTGGTGACAAGTGTGTATGTGTGTGTTTCTCTGTCTCTGTTTTTTTGTAGATGTCTGTGGGTCTGTCTGTCTCTCCTCCCCCTGTCTCTTCCTTTCCCCAACATCCTAGAGCCAGGGGGCGGGGGACTCCCCATGTCTCAGAGTCTAGCTCTATCTACCTCAGTGCCTTTCCTGCTGTGTGTGTGTGTGTGTGTGTGTGTGTGTGTGTCTGTCTGTCTGTCTGTCTGCCTTTGACTCTGTGTGTCTGTCTTCAGGGCTGTCTCTCCGGGTCTCTCTCCAGCAGCATTTTTTAGGGCTGCACTTTGGAGGCTCCCGGAGGAGACCCCCACTCACCCCTCCCAAAGTTCACTGCCTTGTCAAACGGAGCTAATCTCTTCTGGGAGGAAAAAGCCTCATTCAAACTGGGGGGCGGGGGGGAACAGAGGGGGAGGGGGAGGTCTCCTTGGCTGCAGCCTGAAAACACCCTGGCCCATAATACCCCTTTTGTTCTAGGCTGGTGGGAGGGGGTGGGCGGTGGAATGAAAGAGGGGGGATATTAAAGGAGCAGGTGAAAGACATGTGTCTTCAGCAGCCAGAGATAAGCGCTTACCCCCTTCTAATCTGACTGAGGCCTATTATCTTCCCGCCACAGTCATTACTATTAATATTAAACACCCCCAACCCAGCTAGAAAACAACCTGAAGGGGCTGACTCCCAGCCCCAGACAATTCTGGGGTGGGGGAGACCCTGCCCTGACACCTCTTCCTACAGGACTTGACCACCTCCTCGGTCTCCCCAGACCCCAAGCCCCCTTGAACTTCCCCAGGACCTCCAGCCCCCAAGAGCCCCCCTTCTTCTGCCCTTCCCCCAACCCACTCAGTAGCCTCTCCGATCACCAATGCTTTCTCTCTCCAGTGGACATCCCGTTTCAGCTTCATTTCTGGAGGTGTCTCTGTGCCACAGCCCTCTTCTCTGCACACCTCAGTATGACCTGAAGTGTTAGTCAGAAGCCTGTAGAGGTTTATTCCCCTGACTCTGACATCTGACAGAGTTGGATTTGCATTCCAACGCCAGCACTGACAGGCTGGGTGACCTTAACCCTCTGAGCCTCAGTTCCTCACCTCTAAAATGGGGACAAGTTATAGCCCCTGTGACATGGGGCTATTGTCAGGATTATATGAAAGGACAAACAGAAGGACTCTTCGTATATACACTTGGCGCATTTTAACGGCTCAAAAAAGATCACGGTAGCTGTTGTTACGTGGACGAAAAGCAACCCAGAGCAGCAGATCTCCCCACTCCTCCCTTCACCAAGCCACCGAACTGGGCCCCTACACCATGCCAACGTCCGTGTGGAGCACTGGAAATATGGGGGTAGAAAAAAAAATTCCTGCCTCCAAGAATTCACAAACTGGTGACAGCAAGAGACACATAAACAGGTAAACACACCATTTGCAGTGCTCAGTAATATGAACCAGAAGAGAAGTTCGTACAAAGAGCTTTGGGACAGGGGACAATGAATTCCCCCTTGGTGGGTGATGTGGTGTCTACACGACCGAAGGATTAATTGCCTATTCAGTATCTACAAGGCAGTGAAGCCAGTTATCACTGTACTCGTGTATCCTCGTTACAGCTCTCAAGAGGAGAAAGTCATTAGGCTTCTGCCAGGAGTGGCAGAGGTTTAGCTGGGGGTCATCCGTGGGGGGGCCCCCTGCCCTACTCCCAGGACCCTGGTGTGCTGGGGCTGGCCTCAGGAGCCTGCAGACACAGGAAGGAAGGGAGTGAGAGCTGATGTTTGCTAAATGTCTTCCTCTGAGACAGACACCGTGTTGCGTGTTTCGGTATCCCGCCACTGACTCCTTACCCGGCCACTCTACCCAGCGGGGCATCATTGTACCCATTTTACAGGGGAGCAAAGAGGTTCACAGAGAGGATGCGACTTTCCTGAGAGCTCACTGCTGGAAAATGGAAGAAGGTGTCTTCATCTCTCTGCCTCCAAAATCCATGGTATCTCCATTCCCAGTGTATCTCAAAGTTCCAACCCCAACTCCATCCTTATCATCAGAGAAGCTTGAAAAAATATGCAGGGGGTGGGGAGGGGGTTGGATGAGGAAAAGAGCCTGCTTGCAAACCCTGAACTCTTTTGACATCGTCTGTTTTATCTTAGAAGTCTATATGAATTTTGAATTTTACGCCATAATTTAGCTATGTGTGCTATAAATAAAAATGTTTTAAAATGTCTTTAAAAATTTTCCCCCTAAAAATCTTGGACTAAAATTTGAGGCTCCAAAAAGGTGTGCCAATTTTATTGTTTTATTTTTTCCCTAAGTTTTATTTATTTAACTAATCTCTACACCCAACGTGGGGCTGGAACTCATGGCCCTGAGATCAAGAGTCATCAGGTCCCCCTATTCTATTCTTCCTCTTTTCCCTATGGGAAGGTACTTGTTGTTTGTGTCTGTTTGGGTTGTTTGTAGCCTTGCCCACTTTTTGTTGTTGTTGTTTTCCATCTCCGAAACTAATTTATTTTATAACTGGAAGTTTGTACCTCTTAATCCCCTTTATCTATTTCACCCATCCCCCACCCCTCCCCTCCGGTCACCACCAGTTTGTTCTGTGTCTAAGAGTCTGCTTGTTTGTTTGTTCATTTGTTTGTAGTCCTGTCCACTCTTAGTAACGGTACCCCCTTCCTTCACAGAATCGACGCTCCCCCATTCCCTGCACTCCTATAGGGCTGCCAATCACAAGTCCCCGTTCCACCACGTGAGCCCAACTGAGCCAATCATTGCACAACATTTTCCTAGCCACTTGATTTGTCTAAGGGGTGGGCCCATGACTCAAGCTAGGCCAATAAGAGTCTTCCTATAGGATTGTTTTAGACAGAGGCTGTTGGAAGTCTTACACGTTCTCTCTCCTCTGAGATGTGAGCATAAAATTGTCTGTTACCAGTCTCTTCTACCCACCTCTCCCTGTCCTCCAGCAAATGAGAAGCCCTGACCTCCCTGTCCCTCCCCACTCTCAGGGGGACAAAAGAGGTCATCATGCACCAAAAAACATAGCCAAGATATGGGTGAGGTCAAGAGAGAATGCGAGAGAGAAAGCTGATGGTATCTTTTGAGGCTTGACAATCTCTAACTGTGCCTACACCCCCACCTCATGTGTGTGTGCACACATACACATAACACTCCTTCCTGGTTGAGTCAATAAATCTTTTCCTTTTGCTTTAACTATTTGGGGGTAGGTTTCCATCACTTATTTGCTAAGCAGTACCTCCTAGAACACTCAGTTCCTCCCAGCTCACCAACACCTGCAGGCAAGAGAAGGAGCAAGGGCCCAACAGGCTTTGGGATTAAGAAAGTTCCATTTATATGTGACACAGGTGTCACATTCTTCCACCAGGGACTTCCAAGGGCTCTCCCTCAGTTCTGGGCTGGAACGAACCAAAAGCAGATGGATGACAGGGAATCTATTCTTTTTTTTTTTTTTTTAAGATTTTACTTATTTATTTGAGACGGGGGCAGGGGGCAGGGGGCAGGGAGGAGAGACAGCATGAGTGGGGGGAGGGGCAGAGGGAGAGGGAGAAGCAGACTCCCCGCCAAGCAGAAGCCCAACTAGGGGCTGGATCCCAGGACCCTGGGATCATGACCTGAGCCCAAGGCAGATGCTTAACCAACTGGGCCACCCAGGCGCCCCAGACAGGGAATCTATTCTAATCAGAGAGTTCTCTGCTGTCTTCAAGGACAACTGACCCTGCCTTGTCTGTGTAGATTCATGCATGCTGTGTGAATTGTGTACTGGTTAAGAGCCCAGACTCTAACCAGACTGCCCAGAATCAAGTCCCGGCTGGGTTACTAGCTGTGTGACTTTGAGCAAGTTGCTTACCTCCTCTGGACTTCAATTTCCTTGTCTTCGAAATGGGAAGGATTCTATGAACCAATGCATGTAAAGTGCTTAAACCATTCCTGGCACATAGTAAGCACTCAATAAATGTTAGCTATGATTATTATATATTAATGGTGTGTGTGTGTGTGTGGCCTCTTCCATCTCACTAGGAGTTCCCTGAGGGCGGGAGACTTGCCTTGTTCATCTTTGAAGGCCCAGGCTTATTGGAAGGATGCTTAAAAGATGTTTGTTAGCCGAGTGAATAGTGAATGATGGATGGATGGTTGGCTGGCTGAACACTCTGAGAATTCCAGTCTTGATTTCTGTCCTTAGGTCTCTCAATAGCCCCACATGGGTAATCAGCAACTTTCCCTCCTCTGCCCCCAGAGGGGCACTTTGTCAGGCAGAAGAGGTCTCGTCACAGAGTAACAATAGAAGCAAAAGCAGTCAGCTCTACGCTGTGTCCAAGGCTCTGTCACAACATCACACAACACTGTGGGGTAGACAGGACAAAGACCACCCTTAGCCCATTTTACAGATGAGTAAACTGAGGATTAGGGCAGTTATATGACTTCCCAAGGAAAAGTCCCAGCTGAGGCCAGAGCCTGGTCACCAGACTTGGGTAGATCTCTGTCAACCTCTGTCAACCACATCCCAGGGTTCAGATCTCTCTGTTTCCCTCCTGATGCAGGGGGCTCGAGGGAGGGGGGGGGTAGAAGGGGGGGGCAGGCAACAAGGCCTGGGCCATGCAGCATTCAGCACATCATCTCGGTCCATGTGGTCTAGGCAAGAGTAGAGGAGCTAAAAGCAGATGACTATGAATTCATCTTCCGTATATCTGGATATTTGTACAGCCCAGCGGGAGGGTGGTGAGGAGGAAAGGGGAAGCCCACAGCCTGGGCATGACAGTGACTCCAGATCACACAATGGCCCATTGTGCCCCCCCAACCATGGCCCCCCTCCTTCTCCACCACACCTAGCACACAGTGTCCTGTTTACCTGCCTCCAGGACCTGGCTCCATCTCAGGTGCCTCTCCAGCTGGGCCTACGCACACGCATTGCCAAACCCTCTGCCCATGAGCCTCGGCCTGGCAGCAGCGCACCTTCCTGGGGACTCCCCCCAGCCTTTGTCCTACCCCATGCCCTGCTACCCCAACATGGACACTTCCTCTTGGCTCATAGCACAGCTCCTGGCACACAGTAGGCTCTCCAGAAATGGTTTCTGACCATTGTAAGTGGGTTCCCTCCCCGCCCCCCATGATGATAATAGCCTCCAGCACATGGGCCTCTGTGAAGGAAGAGCTCCTCCCCGCCTCAGAGGTGGGAGAGGGTATTGCGAGGGAGGTGGGTTGGGGGCTGAATGTCAGCTAGACTTAGAAAAGGCTTGCTTTCCTGCCCTGTTTCCTGAGCCCCAGATTCTGAGGGCGAGGGAGCAGCAGGGGAATAATGAGCCTGCCAGTCTCTGGGGACAGAAGACCCATATTAGGTGCTCTCTTGGTCCAAGTGGGATGCCATTCTCCCACTGTCTCAGAAGTCAGAAGTCAAGGGTCAGGGCACCACCAAGACCATCAGGGACAGTCTCCCAGCTAAGAGGACAGATGGAGAGGCATGGTTCCTCAGGCCCAGGTTCTGTTTAGGGGGTCAAGAAGCTAGGTAGACGTGAGAGGGGCAAAGCCTGGGGAGGGAGTCAGTTTATCCACACATTCTCTAGGCCCTGAGACTATGGCAGAGGAAGAGGAGGAGAAAGAAAAAGAAGAGGATAGCAAAGGGGAGCAGGAAGGGAGAAAGGGAGGGGGTGCACCACAGAGAAAAAACAAAAGGCAGGCCAGAAATGGGAGAGCAGAAAACCATACCCTCAGATGATCAGCCTCCGGAAAGGAAGATGAGGTTCCCCCCAGCTCAAAGGAGAAGCTGACATAAACCCCAAGGGCTGTAGGGGAGCTTGGAAAGCATCCAGTCCAACCCACTCGTTTTATTTATGAAAAGTCCAAGGCCCAGAGAGGGAACATGTCTTGCCCAAGGACACACAGCAAGTCAGGACTCAACCCAAACCAGAGCCGCAGCATAGTGGCTCCGGGCCAGAAGACACTTCTTGATTTTCTGCTGAGCAGCAAAAACGGCCTTCAGATGGTCCTGCTCTGCTTGGCTTCCAGAACAGCCATGCCTGCTGACCCAACCTGTAATCAGGTATCAGAGGGAGGAGACAGCACATCCAGGCCCACCACCCACCGGGTCCGGTATGGTCTACCTAGTGTCAATTGAGCCAAGGTTGGACAGGCTTTCTATTTTACTGATCCATTTATTCCACCACTTCCTCTGTGTGCCCAGCACGGTGCCCGGTCCTCAGGCTCGGGTGGGGGTGGGGGGGGCAGACAAACAGACAATGGCAGGGAAGCTCCGAGGTGGTCTGCCCATATCCTTTGGAAGAAAGACAGTTAAGGGGGACATTCGTTCAGAGCTTATCAGAGGCCACCTGCTTGTCCTCTCTTATCCCATTGGATCCTCACAAAGCAGTTACTATTGTTAGTCCCACTTTTTAGATAAAGAAACTGAGGCTCAAAGAGGCTAAGAAGCCTGGGATCCCATAGCTGATCTGACAGCTTCCTGGCAGAGCAGGAAGTTGAACCACACCAGCTGGCTTCAGAATCTTTGTTGTTTGGGCTTTGGTTTTTTTGTTTTTTTTTTTTTTTAAGATTTATTTATTTATTTATTTGAGGAAGAGAGAGAGAGTGCTTGCGAGCCCAGGGAGGGGCAGAGGGAGAGAATCTGAAGCCAACTCCCCACTGAGCATGGAGCCCTTGGTGGGGCTGGATCTCACGACATCCCCCAGGGATCATGACCTGAACCAAAACCAAGAGTCAGCTGCTCAACCGACTGGGCCACCTGGGCGCCTCCAGAATCCTGTTCTTAACCATCAGGCTGTACTACCCCTAGGATGAACTTCAAGTGCTAGAGTCATGAGCCCCTCCAGCACCCGCCTGGCCCATCACACCCCTCCTTCCATCCCAGCCAAGCCAAGTCAGTCCCTTCTCTGGCACACCCTGAAGCTGTAATAAATATGTTACTTGGGCCCTTATTTTCTGCCTTGTTTTAGAATTGATTGTTGGCATGTCTGTCTCCCTGGCAAGTTTAAAGGGCAGAAATGGTCTTCGATCATCTCTGAACCCCCAGTGCTTAGCACAGTGCCTGGCACATGGCAGGTACTCAACGACTGCTTTCTGAATGAGTGTGGCTGGAAGATGTGACATCCCCATATGAACAGAAGATAAGTCCCAGTAGAGGCTTAGGCCCCCAGGGGCAAGGAGTTTGATGCATCTCCATCTCCTGACTCCGGCGCACTGCCTGGCATACAGTAGGTGTTCCTAATTGTCTATTAGAATGAGTACAGTCGATATGGACTATGCCTCAGATATGAGCCTTCTGTGGGTCTGGAGGGTGGGCTCGGGAAGTCTGGGACTGCATCTGGATTGGCATCAGAACTGAGGGTCTCTCCCCAAGAAGTCAGAGGCCCAGCCAGGCCTCCATGAGAGCCTGCAGAGGCCTGGGATTCAGGGCGCCAGGGACAGCTATTCCTGGGGACTCTGCCAAGACTCAGAGCTGGGAGCGGGGGGGAGGGGCAGGGGAGGGCTGGATCCAAATGAAGAGGAGTGGGCAGACTGGAGTTGGGGTACCTTCTCCAGCCTCTTCTGTTGCAGGTGCCTGAGGACAGTACCCCGAGCCTACAAATGTCCCTGCTAACCTTGTACAGCTATTGCTAGAAGCAGGGGAGGAAGCAACAAATGGCTGCGCCTTGGGCTCCAACATCTAGAAGAGCAGCCATGGCAACTAAGAGATGGACAGAGAGAGGTGAGGAGAGAGACAGACCCAGGGAGGCCTCTGGCGAGGAGCGGGAAGGTTTCTGAGGAAGGAAGTCTGCCTCTCCACAAGTCATGCCTCTGGCAGCAACCCCACTGGGCTAGGGTCCCGGGGATTTATTGACTAATCCTCAAATGATACACTCTCCCTGATTTATTCTCTCTCCCGCTAGCGCCCTCACAAGATCCCATTGTCTTCAGACACTGCTGGCCCAGGGCCTGCACGTCGGGGGCCTCCTGCCTCCCATGCACTTCCGGGGCCAGGGGTGAGGGGGAATGGAGCCTCCCCACCGCAGGGCACCGACCCCTTCGCTTTGCTCTCCCCGCCTGAGGGTCAGGCTGCTGGGCCACCAGGCAGTGCCAAGCACAAGGTTGACAGCACCTAGTCAACTCAAGGAGCTGCCGGTGAGCAGGGTGACTGCTGGCGTTCGCGCAGGCTCAGGTCATCGCTGGGCGAGTCTGAGGGGGAAGGCAGGGGCGGATGGGGGCGTGCCACCAAGGAAGTGGGTGTCAGGGTGCTGAGCCAGGGGGCAGAGGAAGGTCAGAGTGGAGGTTTTCACTGATCCGAGTGGGCGGGAGTAAAGAGAATTCATAAAAAGTTTCTTTCTTCTTTAATGGTCTTCCCCCCGCCCCATCCGAGGGCCCGGGCGCGGGAGGTGAGGGAAGACGGGGCGGGGGCAGGGCAGGCCCTCCACAAGTGACACTTAATTCCCGGTCTGGACTGGGTCGGCGTTTGAAAGCAGCAAAATTAGCAAAACAGAAGTCAACTGTCGATTGCTTCATTGGAGGATTAAGTGTGATAAATGGGGGGTTTGTTCGCTCCCAGGTCCAGATGTTGTGTCTAAGTGAGGGTTTTTTTCAAGTTTTTTTTTTCTTTTCTTTTTCTTTCTTTCTTTCTTTTTTTTTTTTTTTTTACATTCTTGGCCCAGGGCCCATATATATTTTGGATACTGCTGGGAGTATATAATATCATTGGAAAATGATGCGGTCTGCTAACCTTTTAAATAACATTTCCTCCCTCCTCTATTTTCTAATAGTTTGTTTTTCTTTCCATGTTTGCCTTTTATTGGGGGAAATTTTTTTTGGAAATTAATGAGGCTCAAGTTTGGAGAGCAAAATAAAAAAAAAATAAAGAGAGAAGTGTGAGCGGCAGAGGGGTGTGGAATGAGGCTGGGCGGGGGGAGGACTGCTCTTTGTATCTTTTAAAACTTTCCTGGTTTGATTTTTTTTCCTCTTCTTCTTTTTTTAATCTTCCAGCGGAGGCTGCCCGCGGCCCTCCGGCGGGGCAGCGCCGTGGCGCGCGCGGGCAGGGAGCCCGGGACTCTCCGCGGCGCCCGGCGCCCGCTCGCCCAGCTCGGGGCCTCGGGGCTGCGCGCCGCCGGCCTCCGGGAAGAACCTGCCATTCCCCCTGCCGCCCGGCCCGACGTGAGACGGGGTGGGGGTGGGGGCGCCTCCTTCCTGAGTGAAACCTACGGAATCCGGCAGGAATTCGGGCCTCCCAGATTTAAGAAAACAAACAAAGGAAAGATTGTCAGAGAGGGGCCGCCAAGAGCCGCCGGGCCGCCGCGTTGCCCTCCGCGCTCACCCCGGGGGCGCCCGGGCCTCCCGGCGGGGGCGGAACACGAAGCTGGGGGGTTGGGGGGCTCCCCCGGGTGGTCCCCGGTGGGCTTCCCTGCCCTGGGCCTCGGCTAACCTGCCTTCCCCCTGTCTCAGGGCGCCAGGGAAAGGAGAGTGCCGCCGGAGTGGCTGCCTAGTGGAGGAGGGGCCCTGCGGGAGTCTTTTGGGGGGCATCCCTCCGCTGCGAGTCAAGCCCCCGCAGAGCCCCACCCAGCACCCGCCCGCAGCGTCCAGGTTTGGGGGTGAAAGGTGAACTCGGTGGCTCAGGTTCCTTTGGGGGCGTGGGCTCTTCCTCTGCGCAGCCACCTAGGTTCCTCGCGGCCAGGACTAGGTCCCCGTGCGGGCGGGCCCAGTCTAGGAGGACTCTAGGAAGAATTAAAGTGCGAATGGGAGAAGAAGGTTCTGTAAAACAAGACGGGTGGACACCTGT
Organism: Callorhinus ursinus; assembly: GCF_003265705.2. Lineage (NCBI taxonomy): Eukaryota > Metazoa > Chordata > Mammalia > Carnivora > Otariidae > Callorhinus > Callorhinus ursinus. The sequence goes on from NW_027397084.1 coordinate 591,245, forward strand.
AACGCAGCAGCGACCTGGCGGTAAACGTATGGGTCTCATGGGCCCGGTTCTCCCGGCCGGCCGGCCGCGCGTTTACTTCTCGTTCACGAGTCTACTACTCTCGGGTCGGCGCCCCCTGCCTCTGTTTCCCTGTCTTTTCATCTCTCGGCGTCCGTCTCTCGCGCCCTCTCTTCTGTCTCTGCCTCCTCCTGAAACGGAAAGCAGCTCAGTGTTTCTGCTTCCCGCTTTGTCTCTGTAGCTCTGTCTCTTTCTGAGAATGTCTCTATCCCTGTCTGTCCACTCTCCGTGTGCCTCTGTCTCTGAGTCTCCCTCGCGCGATCGCTCTGGCTCTCTGGCCCTCTTTCCCCCTCCCCATTCCCCTCCGTCTCCGCACCCCGCCCCCGCCCTAGGTAGTTCAGCGGACGGGCCCCGGGCCAAGGCCGCCCCCGGCTGGGCCTTGCCCGCGCTGACAGAGCCTCGCGCCCGCGGCCCAATTAGCGCGCGGCGCGAGGGACGCGGCATCTGGAATTGCGCTGCGCTCACGGCCAAGGCCGATTGTTTAGTCTGCGCGGCGGGGCGGGCGGCCTGCGCGGTGGCCCCACATCTGGAGCCGTGGCCAGACGGCCCTGCTGGCGGCTGGCCGGGGTGCGTGTGCATTTTTAACTCTGGGATTTGCTGACAAGTTAAGAAGTCAGAAAGTCAGTGGCGGCGGGAACTGGAGAGGCGCGTGAGGAAGGGAGGGGCAGGCCCGAGGCCCGGGCGCACACGCCGCCAAAGAGACACGCTCCCGGGGCGCTCACCGCCGCTTGGCGCTTTGGCCCTGCGTGGCTTTCCCCGAACCTGCCCCCACCCGCAGCTGCCGAGCGCCGCCGCCGCCTGCCGACTTTTCTTCCGGATTGCTTCCCCCCATCCTTTCCCACTTCTCTTTCCTCTTCATTAATTAAGTGGCTGAATTATCCCGAAATCCCACACACCCCAGCTGGTCGGAGCTCCTTGGAGGCCAGCCTTTGAGGGGGAAGCCTGGGAATCTCAGGGCTCCCACGCTTTGGAGGAAGAGCAAAGAGGCCCAGAGAGGCCCAGCGACTTGGCTGAGGTGGCGCAGCAAAGTGGCGGAGCCAGGACCAGAGGCCAACTCTCTTGACCCCTAATATGGTTCTTGGCACAGCTCCGGGTCCCTCTTGGGCTGGTCACGACTGATGAGTATTCTCACGTCGTCTGAGTTCCTTCCCATCTTTAGAAACGTGCTTTTGCACTCCCACTCATTCATTTAACAAATATCTGTTGCTCCTTGCCTGCGAGGCTTGGGGAATATCACCATAAACAAGACAGGCTTGTTCTTATGCTACAGAACGTCCGTTGGAGGGGAGAAGCCAGAGACTTCTCGGTGAACAAGCAAGTCCATGTGTGTGTCCCCACTTTGCAGATGGACAGTCTGAGGCCCAGAAAGGTTACCTGATTCGTCCAAGGTCACACACATTCACACGTGGTGCAACTGAGGTGCAAATTTAGGCCTGACTCCAAAGCCAGGACTCTTTGCAGGCAAGAGACTGCAGGCAGATTTCGTAGTTGTCCAGACCTGGGTAACTGGCATCCGGGTGCTATACCATTTCCTCCCAGCAGCAAAACAAGTATTCACCAGACCTCTGCTGTAATGATCGTCACTAGCATTTGTGCACACCTTTCATTTTCCTAAGCCACTTTGCACTCACTTAGTCACTTTTCATCTTCACCACAACTTAGAGATGTAAAGCATTATTATCATTTCCCTGTCTGGAAACCGAGGCCCACCAGTGTGCCCAAGCTTCTCGGTAACAGGCACCTTCCTTTCCTTTCCAGTTTTGGTCTGTTTTTCTCTTGTTCTGTTTTCCATGGAAACAGGCCTTGGCACCCACCCTCATCCCCAGGGAGGAGCGACTACATCATGCCTCTAAGATGTCTCCCCAGGAGCAAGGGGTGACTGTGCTGAGCTGTGGGTTCTCACACAGCCTCCTGAGAAGCTGAGCCTGCTTTTCTGGGCCACACAGGGCTGGGGACTTCGGGGTTCATCCGGTTCCTGATGTGTCACCCAACAGTCACATCCCCTCTCTTGAGATGGGACGTTTGGGGTAGAGCACATCGTCTCTCCTTGTGTCACAGACTCATTTGAAAATTGGCTGGAAGCTCCATATCCCCAACATCGAGTGGTTCACGTGCGTGCATATACTCTCACACTCGATTTTCATGTATTTTCAGGAGATTTAGGGGCTCCTAAAATGTGTCCATGGGCATCCTAGGGATTCCAAGGTCCCCACATTCAGAATCTCTGTACTAATGGTTTCTCCATTCGGCAGCTATTGGCAACCTCCAGTGCTGACCTAGAAATAAACCACACAGCACCCGTGTGGATTCCCTTGGATCCTTTCGGGATTCTTTCCACTAAAGAGTCAGCAGTTTGAAGCCCTTTGGCCTCTCCTTTCCTGAGCCTTTACCTTGGAAGTTGTCACATGATAGGAGGAGGCAGGCAACATCCCCATGGGGCCAGGGGACTCACCTGTGTTTTTGACCCCAGAGTATGTGTGAATAGTGTACCACTGGGCACCTCCTGCTTTAGATAAAGCCTGGACAGAGGAACTCCCCTCCTGCCCAACATCATCACAAGCCACACCTTACCTGTTCTCAGCACCCACTCCTCAAAGACCATCCCAACTAATCCCAGCAGGGCTACAGGGTGAGCAGAGAAGGTGGCAATGTCCTGATTTTACAGAAGGAGCAGATGAAGCCCAGAGCTCTTGTACATCTGTCTCGGCGTCACACAACGAGTGCAAATCTGAGCAGCAGGGAAAGTCTAGGTTTTCCCAACTCCTAACCCAACCTCCTTGTAGTCTCCAGTAATGATGGTGAGCCTACTGGGTGCAAAACCTTGTGCTGGATGGAAAAGTGAAGAAGTCAGCAAAGGGCACAATTGATGCCCCCCCATGTCCCCAGGCCCACCTCTTAGGTCACATGTAGCTGTCAGGGCCTGGGGGCAGTGGGCCTGGAGTTGTCAACCCCGACAAGCCTTTCTGCTTCCCACCTACACAGTTTCTCCTGCGCTGGGCCCCAGTGAGCTTTACTCAACCCACAGGGCAGCTGGGATGTGCCAGGGACCGCCCTAACTAAGGAGGGCCTGAGTGGATGGGTAAATAGCACCCTGCAGGACACTTCTACAGTGTGCTCTCCCAGTCCTTCAGGGAGCCCCCGTCGCCCCCCTGTAAGTGGCTCATTCACCACCTTCATTGGCTTTTCTCCCTTCCCTTCCCTTCCTGTCTCACTTCCCTGTCCCCTCCCTCCAGCTTCCAAGGACCACCTTCCAAATAAACTACCCGCACTCAAGTTCTTGTCTCAGAATCTGTTTTCAGGGAACCCAAACTAGGACACACACACACACACACACACACGAAGGGCACAGAGAAGCCCGCTGCCCAGTCAGGATGGGATGGCACCAATAGTAAATGCTGACACGCACGGAGTTCTTAGACTGTGCCCCTCACTTTGCTAAACACATTCATTCTACCCTCCCTTCCTTTATTTTGTACCCCATCCCATAATATACCTGTTTTACAGAGTAAGAAACTGAGGCTGACAGGTTAACGTACTCCAGGTCCCTCTGCTTAGTTGTAAAGCCTGGCTGTAGGCCCAGACCTTTCCACCTCCAAAGCAGTCCTGTGATGACCACGCTGGGTTCCCAGGGGCCAGTGTTGTGGGAGCCCAGAGAGGTCCAGCAGGGTTAGCAGGTGGGGGACTTCCTGGAGGAGGTGGGGCTCGGCTTGGGTTTGAAGCACAGAGCAGGCTTTAACGGGGCCACCTGGAAAGGAGGAGGGAAAGTTCTAAACAGGGTGCGAAAGTGTGAAGAACTTTGACAAGAAGGTGAGGAGCTGGGTCTGACTGCCCAGGGATCTGTGTCTAGGAATTGGAGCAGGTTAAAGCCTGGCTGTGGAGGCCTGAATATTGGCCCCCCGGAGGAATGGCCCCTTCTTTCCCCTCCTGTGTCAGAGAGGGCTCACTCCGAGCTGTCTCCAGGAGGGATGGAAGAAGCCGTCGGGGACTGGCCACGGGAGTCCTGCGGTCCACCTGGCCCATCCCGTTTCCTGGCCAAGCACCCCGTGGTCTCCATCATCCCCTGTTTCCAAGTAGTAAATAGAGGTATAAAGCCACCATCTCCATTTAAAGTGCTGCAGACTGTAGGGAGGAGGGCCTGCAGGCCATCTGGGCCCTTGTTTGGCAATGTTTGTGCTCACAACAAACCTGATAGACAGAGATTTATCGCCGTTTTCATTAGCTGGGGTTGGTTGGGTTTGCTGCTTTTCTACCACAGCAACCCCCCCCCACACACACACACACTCGCTCCAGAGTTACACATTTAGGGTGAGTGGGAGGGCCAGGGACTGGGGGAGAGGGAAGGAGGAGGCTGAGAGCAAGGTGTGGGCTCGGGGCAGGGGGTGGGGAGGGAACTAGGGGGCTCTGGAGGGGGGGCTGGCCAGAAGTGCACCTTCTCCAAAGGAAGCACCGAGGGAGGGAAATGCATGTGCGTGCACGTGTGTGTGTATAAGCGAGCGAGGAAAGACATCTACAGCAACCCCCCCCATCTCATAATCACCCTAATTGTTGAGCAGAGAGGCTATCGACAGCCTAAGCCACGACTACCAAGGCCAGGCCAGAGGCCAGGAAGGACACCCACCTCCGGCAGCCTCAGGGCCCACTCCACACTGAACAAATGTAACAAAGGCTCATAGAGCCTTCCTCCTGTGCCGCTGTTTTGGGACTTTAGATACATTAGCTCCTTTCTTTTTTCTTTAAAGATTTTTTGTTTATTTATTTGACAGAGAGAGACAGTGAGAGAGGGAACACAGCAGGGGGAGTGGGAGAGGGAGAAGCGGGCTTCCTGCTGAGCAGGGAACCCAATGCGGGGCTCGATCCCAGGACCCCGGGATCATGACCCATTAGTTCCTTTCACCCCCAAACCAAGGATCCAGAGCAGACACTCTGGTTATTACTACTCACTTTGTGCTGGTTCCTCCCCTCCCCCACTGCAGGCTGTGCCCCCCTTTTCTGGGGGAAGGAGCCTGGACCTGTGTGTTCCCAGAGGCTGCAGAAGTCATCTTTACCCCTTGATGTGCCTGTGCACTTCCACGAACCCCAAATGGGAAGCTGTTTCTTAGGTTCTTCCCAGCTCCTCTCCTACGGGACTCTCCTACGGGACTGGCTCTGTGCACGCGTGCACCTTGGCCGTCACTGTGGCAGCACCTTTCCTCACATGCCGCCTCCACCCTGCCGTGCCCTCCCCACACCTCCACGTGGCAGAACTCTTCCAGCCTTCCAGGCCACCTAGACTTCCCCCATGAGGCCGTTCCCTAGCTTTCTCAAAGTGCTTCCGGCCTTCCAATCAGAGACACTTAGAGCTGCCCTTCAAAATTATCTGAAAAGAAGAGAAAGAAGCCAGAGAACATGGGCTCCCCACCCCCTCAGAAGCAGAGCCACTCTACCTTTTGTGGTGGAGTCCTGCGTTGTATTTCATTACAATACAAGTGCCATTTAAGGGTGGTGGGGAATGTTTAACCCAGTGATCAGTCCTAAGGTTCTCATCTTATGGTTGAGAAATCAAGATCAGAGAGGGTAAGTGACTTATCCAAGGTCACACAGTGAGTTCACATCAGGGCCAGAAGGATGAGGCTTTTTTTTTAAGATTTATTTTATTTATTTATTTGAGAAAGAGAGCAGGGGGAAGGGCAGAGGGAGAGGACCTCAAGCAGACTTCGTGCCAAGTGCAGAGCCTGACACAGGGCTGGACCCTGAGATCACGACCTGAAGCGGAATGAAGAGTGCGACGCTTAACCGCTAAACCAACTGAGCCACTCAGGCACCCCAAGGCTGGGGCTTTTTTAATGTGATGTTCCCCCCAGTGTGAGCGTCCATCTCCCTATGAGACTAGACTCTGGAAGGCAGAAGCCAGAATCAAATGTCTGTCTCCAGCCACAGCTGAGTGTCATTTCATGGGCTTTTGCTCCCGAAATCAGGCATCCTTCCAAGGAACCCGTGTCACCAATTTGCCTCCGTGGTGTCCAGTAGAGACCGTCTTATGGGGCTGTGACAGGATGGAGAAGGAGCAGCATCTTGTCCCTAGAGAATTCCCTCTGACCAGAACCCACATGGCCAGGAGCAGCTTTGGCTCAGGATTTCCAACACACAAGTACCTTCCTTTCCAGACCCGCGCAGCCCATGTCTCTAGAAAAGAGAGGGCTGTTTTGTTTGTTTGTTTTTGCCTGGCAAATCCTCAGCTATAATCTGAAGGAAACCAAAGGAACTTCCTTTCCCCCAACAAACCAGAACATCAACCCACCATCCTCCTGCTAAGTGCCAGCAACTCCCCCATCAAAGTGCCTCCATTGGGATGGGAACTTGTCCCAGCAAATCTAAACCCGATGAAGCAGAAATGTCACAGGAGCTCTGAATGAGGCCTGGATTCCTCACGGATTCCTCCAGCCCCACAGTCCCAGATTCTAGTCCTGGTTCTGCAATTTATCAGCTGGGAAATCCTGGGCCAGCGACTTAACCTCTCTGCTTGGGTCTCTCCACGTGCAGGATAGCAGTGTCTGGAACAGTGCTCATAGGATCATTACAAGGATTGGATGAAATCATGAGTTGAGGGCACTTGGCACAGTGCTGGCCCCACTCTCACCCATTGATACCTTCCTGTGAACAGGGGGCCTCGGGAATTGGCAAGTGGGTTGCTTGGCAAAGCCTCCAGGGAATGAGAGGCTATAAACAATAGAGCTTGAAGAGACAGAGAACAGCGGGGAGTCACCCAAAATATCAGACAGCCCTGGGAGTGAGGGGGCCCCTGGGGGGGGGCAGAAGGAGGGGCAGCCTGATCACCGAGTGGCCCCCGTGGGAATCTTGAAAGTGGAAAGAGAAAGATCTGGCACCAAAACCAGCGTTGACTCCTTCCTTGGTTTGGCAGGAACCCTTAGCTTGGCTTCATGTTCCCTCGAAGGGACCATTTTATGTGATAGTAATAACAAATGTTTTATAGCGCACTACTGCATGCCATCTTCCCACCAACCCCCCACCATGCCCTGTGAGGTGGAGTAGTTGGGGATTATTATCACCAGGCAGTTCTCTAAGCACTGAGGGGCTAAACAAGCTCCTCTGGGCCACTCAGTCCTAAAGAGCAGAGCTGGCCTTTGCACCTGGCAGTCTGTGAGGGGGGGGGTCCCTGCTTCTAAACCCCGGGCCCCCCTGCTCTGCTATCACCCCAGCCTCTGTCCAGGCCACACCATCCACAGGCCTCTCGAGTCTCCAGAACAACCTTTCCCCCTGGGGCCACATCAAGTCCACATTTCTCACTATCAGGCTGGGATCTGATTCTCTTTCCAGTTCGATGGAAATTACCAAGCTTAGGGGCCCCGGGTGGAGGGGGTGGAGGGAGGGAGAGCGAACAAGGCAAATAAGACATAATCCTGGCCCTGGGAAGTTTTCCACTCACCCCTTCTGGACCGGGCAAAAGTACAAATGGAGGCCCACATTCCATATGTCTAAATATTTAAAAGTTATAAATCAAGTTAACAAACTGTTAAATAAAATATGTTCTATTCTCCTAGGCTGACACATATACCTTCTAAAGATCTGGAAGGCCAGGTTCAAATTTAGAGTTCTCAGGCTCCTTGGAGCTCTGCACAGGGCAGCACCAGAAGGAACTGCCTCCGAGCTCCCCCAGCCTCTGTCCCCAGCCTGCCCCCCCAGTCCCTTCCCATCCCCCAACTTCACCTTAAACTTTGAAAACTTTGAAGGGGTTCGGTGTGTAGACACCAGGAGCTGGACAGCCGAGCTCTGTGCGCAAGCCCTGCACCCAGCCTGCAGCAAGGGCAGGCTTCCCCTGGGTGGGAGTGCGTGGGGGGGGGGGGTGGACCAGGCAGGGTGGACCTGGGGAGACGGCCTGCACAGGTCCTGCACACAGACTCCTGGCCCTCAACCCCTCCCCGGAATTCCGGGGCTCTGGGTATCTGGAGAGCGATCTGGAAGAAGGGTGGCTCCCGGCGCAGACTCCCTGTCTTGTGAGAGGGGAAGAGGAGGTCCTAAATGGGAGACCCTGGAGCTGAGCATAGGCCTCCCTTCATTCCTCTGCTCCCAGCTCCCTTTTATCCAATCAGGTAATGTCTGAACATCCCAGTGACTCTCCTTTCTAAACAGTGCTCTGCGCCCCATCAGGGCTCCTGTGGTCCAGGCCCCTCTCATCTGTAACCGGGTCACCACAACAGCCTCCTAACTGACCTCCCAGCCCCCCATCCTGTCCTTCCCCATTTCCACAGCCAGAGTGATCTTTCTCCAGCACAACCTGGATCGTGATGAGGTCAGGCTTGACACGCTCTTGGCTCCCGGCTGCCCGCTGGAGAAAGCCCAAACTCTTCAAGCTCCAGCCCTTGGCTTCTGCCCCCCCCAGAGCTCACAGCTTTCCCTGCCTCTGAATGTTGCTCTGGCCCCTCTATGCCCATCCCAGCTCCCTGCAACACCGGAAGCATGCACCTCAGCTCTTGTTGCCCCTCTGGCTCCTCTCCCATCTGGACCAGTTCCTCCTCTTGAAGTTCCAGCTCTGAGCAAACCTCCAGCAATCCTTTCTTGTCAACAGCCACGTCCTGCCTCCTGGTCCGTCAGGGGTCCCTGACCTGTGCTCTCACGATTGAGTGTCTCCACTGTACTGTAATTATCTCTAAGCTGACCACTTCCCGATACCCCAACCCCCTCACCCACACCATCACCATCTCGTGCCTGGACTATTGCAGTAGCCTCCTAACTCACCTCCGGGCTTCCACTCTTGCCCCCACTCCAGGCGGTCCTCTCCCAGGAGCCAAAGCGAGCCTTCTAAAGCGTGTGTTTGCTCATGTCACTCCCTCCTAGATATCCCCAAGGGCTCCCATCTTACTCTAAAATCCACAGACCTTGCTGAGATCTGGTCTCTGTTCCCTCTCATTCATCTCCTCCCCTCGCCCGTTCTTCTCCAGCGGCACCGGCCTCCTCGTTCCTCCTTGCACACCCAGGCATCTGTACAGCCTTTGTACAGGCTACTGTAGCCCTGCACTCAGGTCCCTGCTAAAGCGCCCCCACCCCCAAGACCCTTCTCTTGCCCACTGCTTTATTTCCCTTTATGCTCTCATCTCCGCCTTACAGGTCATATATCTCTTGGTTTATGTGTAGCTGCCTCAACCATATAAACTCCAGGAGAGTAGGGACTTGGGTGCTTTTCACCTCAGTGTCCCTGGGGCCTAGACCAGCATCTGGTACATAGTAGGTGCTCAACAAATATTTGGCAAAGAAATTAATTAATCTGTTTCTGCTCCTATGTTTTAACTGGAATGTGTCACTCTGAGAGCAGAACGCATGGCTTATTCATCCCAGGGTCCCCACTGATTAGCCTGTTTCTGGGCACATAAGGAGGCCCTCTTTTGGATAGTGAAGGAGAGAAGGGCTGGAGCCTTGCATGCACAAAAACGCAGGGGTGGATCCAGCTGAGGTGGAGTTATGGAGGGGCTCTAAGGCTGCTGGGAAGACTTGCCCCTAGATACGGAGCATTGCAAGGTCTTGGGTCAGAGAGAAGAATTTTCTACAGAAATTAGAATTGGGGGGAAGAGTAATCAGGAAGACATGGACTTGACTGAGAGATTGCAAAAGGCCCTCATGCTCCTATCACAGACCCCAGAGAAACAGCCTCATCTTTGTGTCAGACACCACACGCTGTGCCTGCCATCTGATGCCTCTGGGCCTGCTTACCTTGGGCTTGTCACTTCCTACTTCTGCAGATTGGTGGTGGATGCAGCTGCTTGGCACCCCTTGAGGCTGCCTGGATTTGCAGGAGAAGGTGTATGGGAGAAGGATCTGGACAAGGAGATATCAGTGGCCTTGCCAACTGGGGACCATCCACGGCCCCTTTTGGCAACGCCTCTGGCCCAGGTCTTGGTCGCCAAGAAAGACCTGGGGGAACAGGGTGACAGAGTATCTCAGGTCTCCCCTCCCCCTTCCCACCCCCAAGGCTTTACTCTGGGTCAGTTGGAGACTGAAGTGGCTTTTAAGCAATTAGACTGAGCGCTGGGCACTTGCAAATCTAATTGTTTCAAAAGCCCTTGAAGGGTTTGGGTCTGAGCTCTTAAAATGCCAGAGAAGAGGGAAATCAGTGAGGGTGGGAGGTGTGGAGGCCCTGGCTTCTCTTCCCTAGCCCCCTTTCTGCTCCCCATCTTCCCGGGAGGTGGGGGAGGAGCCAGTTCAGGGCAGAAGGACCCCTCCCCCCAGTCTCTAAAGGCCCCCTTCACCCTACTTCAGGTCTCCAAGCAACTGTCTGATCAAACTCATGCCCGGATCAGCAGAGCTGATGAGGACTAGTGCCACCAAGGAGGCAGACCCCCTCCCCACGGGCAAAGCACCCAACCTTCACCCCAGAAAACAGGTCAACAGCTTCCCTGTGATTGCACACCTATTCGTGGGCTGGATCCTTGAGATGGAAAAGACGCCCCTGACCTCAGAGAGCCCAACAGTCCAGGGAGAGAGAAAAGACCTGCTCCAAAAGAGCAGAAATGCAGGGGAAGTCGATCCTAGGAGAGGCACAGAAGCAGGACACTCTGGGAAGATAGAAGAGTGTGGGCACGGGGCCAGAACTGGACTAGAGAACCAGGGGGAGGGGCAACCCTCCACAAGGAGGTGGCATTTCAACTGAGCCTGAAGGGTGGGGAGGATTTTGCAGGTCCAGTTAGAAAGGAGGACACATCGTGAGTCCAGGGAATGAACATGAACCAAAAGCCGACCGTGGGAGGGAAGAGAACCCTAAGGACCAGCATCCTCCCCATCATGTTCTGATTCAGTTTCCAACTAGCTCAGGGGATTCTGTGTGCATTCTCTAAGCTTTGGAAATTCACAGGGGAGCTTTGGACCTCAGTCAGGGGTAAGTAGGGGAGTGGAGTAGGCAGGGATTCCCCCCATCCCCACCCCTGCCCCACTTCAGCTAGAGCTACAACCCTTGGCCATTTTACATTTTGGGTTTCAGTGTAAATTAAGTTTATTAAAAGGTTGTGCTACTTTTAAGCCACTCCACCCTCTGTAAACTGCTGATCTAGATGGTTCCTTGGGTCCCTCCAAGCTCGGAGTTCAGAGTCTTCTCATCACTCCCAGCCAGCCCTTTCTCTACTAAGAAGGACAGAGAGGGAAACAAGCCCAGAACCCTGATTGCCAGTGGCCTGTTTAGAAATTCCACCAGAGGTCTGATATTCTGGATGGGCTCCTTCCCAACTGCCCTGAGAAGCTCAGCCCCATGAACGAACTAGAATAAACTGGTCAGTTGATACCTAAAAATCTACCATCAGAACAAGCCCTTTTTCATTTCAGGCAAAGCCCCCTGAACTTTTTTCCTGAGAATGAGTTACCTTTCCTTTCACTGAATTGTGAAAAAGCGAGCCTGGGTGGCCGCCAATATACCTACATGCTGTGTAAGAAGGTGGGGGTGTCAGAGCTTGGACAGCCGCCCACCAACCGCTTAAAGATGTCGCTGCTCGGGTTTTCACTGGGATGGAGGCTCCAGGAACGCCAAAGGAAATGACTGAGTCAATCAGAGAATGAATGGACAAACAAACAGGCCATTGCCAAGATGCCCTGCTCTCACGGAAGGGTCATTTTAGAAGCTGTTATCAGTCATATTGACTTTGGTGTGAATGAAGTATCTTAGAGCAAGAGTTGGTGGGGGTAGGAAAGGTTTTGGGAACTGGCTGTCACTATATAAACGCATAATACAAAAAAGAAGGTGACTGGGGCACCTGGGTGGCTCAGATGGTTAAGCGTCTGCCTTCGGCTCAGGTCATGATCTCAGGGTCCTGGGATCCAGCCCTGCGTGGGGCTCCCAGCTCAGTGGGGAGCCTGCTTCTCCCTCTCCCTCTGCCCACTCCCCCTGCTTGTGCTCTCTCACTCTCTCCCTCTCTCAAATGAATAAATAAAATCTTTAAAAAAAAAAAAAAAAAAAGGAAGGTGACCAAGCGCAAGGCAGTCACTCACATAACTTTGTCCTTGCCTGCTACCCCACCTCCCCACCTTACCTCACCCCACCCCTCATGCTCCCCCTCTTTCTTCCCCGGAAGCCTGGCCCCGCTCAAGGCCCAGGTGCTGAAAGGTGCCTTCAGGGTGAGGGGAAAGGCATTTGGCCTGGAACAGGCGGGTGAGGGACAGAGTGTCAGGCTGGGCCCGGGTGAGGGTGTGGCCGCGGAGTGTAAACACGGAGGAGGGGCAGTGGCTTCCGCCTGAGCTCTGGGCAGGAAGGAGTGGAAATTCCTACCTGCCTTCCTCTTCCCCACCTGCTGCCACAGCCCCTTCACTTCATGAACAAAGCACAGACTGGAAATGCATGGAGTCTTTGCAAGGACATCCGCCCTCGTCCAGGGCCTCAGCCCTTATGGAGGTCCGGGATGGGCCTGCCTTCCATCCAGCCTCCGGGACCCAGGACCCTGCTCTCAGAGGCCTCTGCCCGGCCTCTGTATACAAAAACCCGGGTAGGTTTAAAAAATCAAAAACAATAAAACCTCCCATGGGTCTCCCACGTTCAAGGTTGAGGAGTCAGGTGTGTGTAAGTTAGAACAGGTCCCTTAACCTTTCCAGACTTCAACAGTCTTCCCAAATGGACAAAGGAAGTGTGAAGACAGCTTGAAAAGTGTAAAGCACCTTTCAAGGGTAGGCAAAAATATGAAGCCATTCAATTGTAGGTTCAAATCCTGCCTCTACCCACTCCTGCTCTATAAGTGGGTGGTCTTGAGCAAATTACTAAGTTCTTGGTACCTCTGTTTTCTCATCAGAGATGCTCATGTGACTTAGCTCAAAGCTCTGGGAGACAGATTCAATGACGTAGTGTGTGCAAGCCACCCAGCCCAGGCCACACAGGGGGGAGGTATTTCTGTACTCTTATATTTCCTTGAACTTCAGAGTGCCATCATTTTATGTTCCACTAAGAAAGAAATAGTGCCGTCAGTGGATTGTGAGACACACCTCAGATTTCAGAGATGGGTGCACCTTAGAATTGATGACATACTGTGTTATCAGGAGCATAAGGCAGGGACAACAAGAATGCCAACCTTTTATTTTTTAAGATCTTATTTTTTTATTTGAGAGAGAGACACAGAGAGAGTGTGAGCAGGAGCAGGAGCAGGAGCTCAGGGAGAGGGAGAAGCAGACTCCCCGCTGAGCAGGGAACCTGACATGGGCCTCAATCCCCGGGACTCCAGGATGATGACCTGAGCCAAAGGCAGACACTCAACCGACTGAGCCACCCAGGTGCCCAAGAATGTCAATCTCTATAGCAGTAGCTCTCCACTCGGGATGCAACTTAGAATAGGACACCCAGGGTGTATCTCAATTTTTTTTTAATGTTTTAAGTATGGGGAGAGGCAGAGGGAGAGAGAGAATCCCAAGCAAACTCCCCACTGAGCATGGAGCCCAACGCGGGGCTCAGTCTCACAACCCTGAGATCATGACCTGAGCTGAAATCAAGAGTCGGACGCTTAACCGACTGAGCCACCCAGGCGCCCCGGGTATATCTCAATTTAACCAAAACCTCTGGGGTGTGACCCGGTAATCTTTCTGTGCCTTGGTTTCCCCATCTGCAAGACTGGGAAAATTATAGAATCTACTTCTGGGGTTGTATTAAATGAGTTAATTCATGTAAGTGGTTCAGAGCAATGCCGCGCCTGCAGAAATATTAACGTAAGTAACGTAAGTCCATGTTAACAATTACTTAACACGGTACCCCAGGTCTTTGCACCCACCCGGTACTTCCTAAGTGTTGGTTGAAGGCAGTAGATATTGCCATGTGATGGCTGCCCTGCTCCCCACCCCCACCCCCTGGCTGGGAGAGGCCCACTCTGGCATGTGTCTGGGGTGGGGGCCCAAGAAGAGGCTCACCTGCCCAAAGGCCTTCGGTCCAAAGTTCAAGGGAGCCGCGCCCTTCCCAGGCACGGCACCCAGCCCCTGTGGCCGCAGTGTGGTGGGCGCTGAGGCACTCGACCTGCCACGGCCCGTGGAGTCAACGACAATAACCAAACTTCTCCCCTAGCCTCCACCCCTCCCCTTTCCTGCTTTTCTTATTTTCTTTTCCATAAAGATTCGTCTGTGTTGCTCCTCTATCAGGGCCTGGAGGATAAACATGTGGTCCAGAGGCAGAGAAACCCCAGGCTTGAAAGCCCCACTACCCCCACCCTGGCAGCATAAACCCAGGGCTTTTAAGCAAGGAATGGTTTTCAGTAAATCTCTCCTATCAGCAGAAACCTTTGAAAGAGTTTGTTTAAAGGCCAGGGAGATAAACAGCAAGGAGAAGTGTTTGTTTAAGATGTATGTTCTGTGTGGCCACTCTGGGGCCCGGATTCACATCTGAGGGAGAAGAGCCACTCAGAGACCAGTGTGGGGGCCTCCCAGGGGCACCCAGGGCCCTGGGTGTGGACTCCAGCCCAGGCTGGGACTGAGCCTCAGAGGAGGGAGCTGAGCTGGGCCGCACCTGCGGGCCCCTCCGGGCCTCAGGGTAGACAAGGGGGGCTAAAAGGAACCACAGGGAGGGAAAGGGCCGAGGAGGGGGTACCCAGAAGGACCTGCTGGTTGGAGAGCAGGTAGAAATCCCCCAGGGAGCCCCCTAACTCAAAGTTCAGGCCACTGGCTCAGGGCCCACCCCCCAAGGCTCCCTAGTCAGCAGCCCAAACCAAACAAGGGCTTGACTCCGGGTACTGCCAGCTCTGTGACCTTGGACAAGCCACCTAACCCCTACCTCGAGCTCTGGTTCCTCTGTGTTGTGAAAATAGCACGCCGGCCTCCCAGGGATTGACAAAGGTGTGTGTCAAGCACCTGCTCCATACCAGACACTGTCCAAAGGGCTCGGGATCCGACAACAAACAAAATAAAGTCTCTGTCCATTGGGAGCCTAAAGCAGAGGGAAATTGTCAGTGAGCGGGATGACCGAATTATTACTACGTTAGGTGACAGGAGCTCTGGAAAGAAATGGAACAGGGCACGAGGGACTGGGAAAGGCTGGTCGGGTTTGGCCTGGCTGAGAAGCTGGCCTTGAAGGACATGCAGCTCTCTGAGGGGCGAGGGGGTCAGGGGGATCCGCAGCCAGGGCAAATGCCCAGGGAATGGAAGGAAATGCCCTCTGTTAGGCACATATACAAGCACAGAAGCACGGCTCTGCGGTCAGTAAGTAAGAGCTGATGTGGCCTTTTTTGTCACCGAAGCAAGTACTGAGAGCAGGGGCGCTTCCAAGGAGGAAGGAGGACTCGAGCTGGGTTTTCCCTGGAATTCCTTTTCTCTGCCAAGTAGAGAGGAGAGAAAGTGTCTGTGGAGCAAAGCATCTTGAAGGTGCAGAGACAGGCAGACCAATGACAGAGCTTGTTCCCCAAACCCAGTGGATTCTCAAGGAAGCCCTCAGCTGGGCTAGGGAGTCCAGACTCCGAATCCGATGCTGCTTCTTATCTACTGGGTCATCTGGGGTCATCTGGGGCAAGTGGCTTTTAGCTTCGTGGGTCTTTCTTTCCTCTTAGCAAGATGGCAGTAATATATCCCCTCCCCCTGGACAGTTAGGGGGGTGGAAGGAGGCATGGTGGGAGTTTGTGCCTAGAACATAGTAGATGCTCAATAAATGTTGGATTTGTGTTTGGGGCCCTCCCTCGTCCTTTTAGAATCATTTTTGGCTCTTCCATTGGGAAGGTGAGCTGGATGGTTGACAGGCCCACCAGGTCCCAGAATTGGAGGAGAAGTTATTGGACAGCTGAGCATTGTCTTCATATAGCTGAAAGGCTGTCCCACTGGAGAAAGTTCATATTTGTTCCTGGGCCCCAAAGGGCAAGGTAGGAGTTTGGGGGAATCTTACATTCAGGAGGGGTCTTCCAGTGGCCAGTGCTGTCTCCTGGCACAGCTGGCCTCCTTAGAACGAGGAAGCTCTTGCTGGTAGGAATTGCATGAGCCCATGGGGCTGGGTTTTGGGTAGAGTTTGAGCAGAGGAGACACCTGCTCTGGGAGGATTTTGGACCTGCTGCTTTTAGGGTCCCTCCCAGCTGTGAGACTGGGGGATTTACTTGCATTCCTTCCCGGGCTCCAGGGCTCATCAATATCTGCCCCCACGCCATACTTTCTCTATTACCTTATGGAAACTTGCCTGACTCCGTGTCCTTAGGTTTCTGCCATGGGCCAGGCGAACATGTCTGATAGCTAAGTCCATGCTGAATTTGGAATGGTCCCAGATTAGCATGTTAGTCCCACCAGGTAAGCCAGGTGCAGCTTAACGGAGTCTAGGACGTGTTAACTCAAAGATATGCGGGGCAGTGGAATTGCAGACACCGTGGGAGAGACCGAAGAACAGATACATTTGGGAAAACATGCCTGAGTAGTTTATCAAATAGTTCCTAGTACCCTCCGAACCCTACCTACAGTAACAGCTCAGATCACAGGCCATGGCTCAAAGATTGCCTGGGCCCCGGCCTTGGCCAGTCCTCAGCCTGTCCTCACCAACCAACTAGCTGAAGCTGCAGGGGGATCTCCGTGCACCTCTCCTGGCCCCGTGGTCGCCTTGCCAAGGAGGGCCCGCTTGCCTGGCAGCTGGAAGCCAGCACTTTTCTTTTCAAAGCCTCTGCATCTCTTTTCCCTCCTCCTTCCTTCCCGCCTCCCCCCACCCCAAAAGGAGGATGCCCCTTCTGTTGAGTACACAGCCTGTAATTTTGCTGTCAGATCTCAGCCAGGAGGTCAGTGTTGTGACTGACTGTGTAAGGATCGCTCCCTTAAGGGTAATTACACTAAATTCCCCTCTGAAGGACAGCTCTCTCTGGATAGAATACAGGAAAACCCCCGCAGCCCCCATTCACGGAAATTCATGATTTCTGTGGTTGTCACTGGCACCCTGACAGCGAGACACTTCTAGGCGCTCCAACTACTTGGAGGTGAGTCTGCAGGGTGGCAGGACCCGGGCCGGGAGACAGGGTGGTGGGGATGGTCAAACAGCAAAGGGGAAGGGGGACACAGAGGGGCCACCCTGGGAACCCGGGGGCCTGGGTGGCCAGCAGGAACTGGACCAGAGCCAGGAGCATGGCCACTCTGACCTAGGAAAGCAGAACAGCCCCCTGCTGACATCCAGCTAGGAAAGGAGACCCCTGCACATTCACGCATTCCTTTGTTTAACAGGTTGGCTTTGAGCGCCCACCTGCCCCACACTATACGAGGTGCTGAAGGGTGACTCCAAGACGGGGCGGCAGCTCTCTCTGGAAGGAGCTGGAGGGCTCTCGGGCAAAACAAAGCACTCACAGGTGGAAGGTGAATGAACATCCAAGCCCCTGCCCACCCCCTCCCCCACCAGGCCGCTTCAGAGGGGCGAAAGGCCTGACCCTCGTCCCTGGCTGCTCCCATGGCCGGTAGCGGGGACCGCAGAGACCTTACAGATCCAGCACCCCCTGCCCTGGCGCTTCTCCCCGCCCTCCCAGGGAGACCCAGGGGGAGCTGGGGAGTCACTCACCCACGACAAACAGTTAAAGGGAAGAAAGCAGGTCTGGCGATATCAATGCACTTTGATAACAATAAACTCTGCTTTTAATTTATGCTAATGTGTAGGGCTGTGGTGACAGTAAGAAGTAAATTACAGAGTGGCTTTCGAGCTGGTAATTATCCCTCCATTTTTCGCTGCTCTGGAAGATGGACACACAATTATGCTCTCTTGCTGTATATTAATACAGATTCTTGACATCTTCGGCAGACCTGGAGCTGTCATGGAGCTTTTTGTCTCCTTTAATTGAAAATTAATGGTTACTGGGTTGCCACGGAAACAGGGGCCACGGACGCCAATGGCGCTCCCGTCTCACCGAGGGACTGGCTGCGGCAGGAGTCCGGAATGACCTTGAAAGTTAAAAGAAAAAAAAAAACTCGAAAAAGAAGGGGAGAGGAGGGGAAATGAGGACAGGAGGGTGGGAGAGTGTGTCAGGGCTGAAAGAGAGGGAAGAGAGGGAAAGGAAGGAGAGGAAGGGGGAGAGAGAGAGGCAGCCCAGGGAAAGAGAAGATAAAAGAAGAAAAAGCTGCAGGAGGAGCATGGGTGCTTGAGAGGGGGACATTCCATTAGGAAGTTTTACCTCTCGATTTTGGTCTCTTACCTCTCTCTCTCTCTCCTCTCTTTTTTTGGTAAGACCCATTGAAAAACTAGAAGCTGTATCTCAGCTCCAAAATCCATGATTCTACAAATCTGTGTTAGGAGGAAGGCCGGCCTGTGCCCAGAGCCCCCGGAGGAAGAGACAAAGACTCCTGGGTGCCACAGTGCCACGGGAGGTGGCGGGCAGAGCCAGGGGCAGGGCTGAGGTGTGCCGAGTGGCACTTGCCAGGGGCCCGGTGGGCTGTGCTATCAGAAAGGGAGGCCGGAGAGGGGGCTGCTTCATGGGGAGCCCAGAGAGCTGGCACAACATTGCTCCAGCAGTAATGAGCAGGTGAAAGGGCTCTGTCGGCTGGGCCTTCAGCTTGAAGACACAACAAAAGAGCTCAAATGAATCAGAGATGGGGGGGTGTCGGGGGAGGGTCCTGGCAGGGGGAGGTGAGGATGGTTGGTTTGCTACCAGGGAAATAGGAGAGAAAGGGAGGCATTTCCATGTGCCTCCAGGAGGGCCGGTGGCTCTGGGCTTGGGAATGTCTTTTTCCTAGGAGAAATTGGCAGGCCCAACAGAGGGGCACGGGGACACTTGGGGGTTCTAGTAGGGAAGGTGGGCTCCTCCCTGATCAGCCCACCGGTCCAGTCCCACACTCCACAGCACAGGCTTCAGAAATGCAATGCAACTCAACAGTTACTGGATGTCTACAGTGAACCAAGGACCAAGCTAGGGAATTGGGAGCAGAGTTTCCTCTAGAAAGTCTCACACTCCAAGTGGAAGTGGGGCGGTTGGGGTGGGGGCGGTGGGAAGACAGACACATAAACAAACATTGCAAAGTCAGCCACACACACACACACACACACACACACACACACGCATGTGCACACATAGATCTCTATAGGAATGTTCATCACAGTGTAGTTGAATAGAATAGAATAGAACAGAAAATCTAGAAACACTCTGGATGACCAATAATTGAGGACTCATAAAAGTACAGGAGCTCCCCTTTATCCGTGGTTTCACTTCCCATGGTTTCAGTTACCTGTGGTCAACCTCGGTCTGGAAGTAGATGATCTTCCTTCTGACATATCGTCGAAGGTAAGTAGTAGCCTAATGCTACATCACACTGCACCCGTCATTCCCCTCACTTCATCTCATCACGTGGGCATTTTGTCATCTCACTCATCACAAGAAGAAGGGTGAGTACAGAATAGTAAGATATTTTGAGAGAGAGACCATATTCACATAACTTTTATTACAGTTATTGTAAGTTTTCTATTTTACTATTAGTTATTGCTGTTAATCTCTTACTGTGCCCAACTTATAAATTAAACTTTATCATAGGTGTATATGTATAGGAAAAAAACATAATATATATATATATAGGATTTGGTACTATTCATGGTTTCAGGCACCCACTGGGGGTCTTGGAACATATCTCCTGAGGACAAGGGGGGACAACTGTATACGTCTTATGACCCACCCAAAGGATGGAGCATCTACAGTCATTTCAAATTATGTTGGAGAAGAATTTTAATGACCTGGGGACAAGGTTCTCCATATTTTGCTTAACCAAAAAGCCAGTTTATGAAACAGTAATGTGTCACAATTCCATGACCCTGGTTCTAAATCTTTGAGACATATATACATTAAGCCTGTTATGCTGCAACAAAGTTATCTGTGTGTAAAAAGGTGAGTGCGTACTTAAACTAGAAGATACAGTCAAGTCCCCCCATGGTTGTCTCTGAGCGGTAGAATTATGGCTGAACTCTTATCTCCTTTTTTGTATATTTCTGTATTTTCCAAATTTTCTACAATAAATAGATATAACTTTTACAAACAGGTTAAAAAAGAAAAAGATGTATTTTTGAAATTAGTTTTTCCAGAAACCTGTCCGGGGAGGTAGAAATTCCCAGGCAGGAGCTCCCCACACACTGAGACTAGGCCCCCTGGCCCAGGTGCTTTTCCCAAGAAATCAGACTCAGCAGACCCTTTCCTCAATTACCAGTACCCCACCCAGGCTCTCATTCCCACCCAGAGCCTTCCCCACTCCTACCCTGTCCATCTGTCTACCCTGCCCAGAGATGGGGTGAGGGACTGAGGCCCCCCAAGAGGGACTGTGTGGTGGGCCAGGCTAAGCAGGTCCTAAAGCATATAACCCTGGAGATCAGGAATGACCCCTCCTTGGTTCCTCTGTGAATCTTAATCCTATTCTGCTGACCAGGCAACTGAGGCCCAGAGAGGCTAATTGACTAGTGCCAAGTCACACAGCTGGTCAGTGGCAGAGCCATCTACCTCCAGATTTGTAGCCTCTGCACCTTTCTCTCCTGCCTCATCCCCCACTGGGTCCAGAGAACTTGGGAGCCAAGTTTGAATTGCTTGGATTTCTGGAATAAGCTCCATTCTGGGAAGGTCACCATGATAAACTGCATCTTTTCATTGTCTTTGTACCCTTGGCTTGCCCTTGGCTGGACTGGGCGAGGGTAGTCATGTCACCCCTAGTTAGAGCAGGGAACTTTGGAGAAAAATTGGCTGGGAGTGGGGCTCCAGGGAAATGCATCCTTTCCTCCTCCCAGACATACCCTTAAATCCCTTAAACCCCACACTCACCTGGTAAACAGGATCTCTGGGATCTTCGTCCCTCATCCCTAACTCCTGCCTTCCCCCCTGCCAAGTCTCAGTTTCCAAAATCAGATTCCATACCCCCTTTCCTCTGGGATGTTTTCAGGCAGTTAACTTCCTGCTGCTACTCTTATTCCTTCCCACCACCTGGTGACTAAACTACCATCCCGGCTCACATCCTCTGTGGCAGGCCCTACTCCAACTACTTAACAACCTTAGGAGGGGTTGCTACTATTTTCTTCCACTCTGGCATAGAGAGGTCAGGTGACTTGACCAAGGCCACACAGCAAATGGGTGGCAGAGTCGGAATCTGAACCCAGGCAGCCTGAGACCAGAAGCCACACTCTCAACCAGCCCACCCGTGACAAGCGTTTGAGGTTTCACTGGAATTCTGTCACACTGGCTGACCTGCAATTCAGAAGCCCACTTCACTGGGCCCTCATGACATTTGGATGACTAGGCAGGTCAGGGTGATGGCCTTTCCCCAAAAGAGGGGATCTTGCATTTGTAGGCAGATGGAGACAGGTTCACCCCCTATCCAGAGGGCGTCTGGCATCTGCCACGTTGTCCTTGTCAATTCTGTCCTCACTGGTCCTGCCACCAACACTCAAGACGGGCTCTGCAATGGGGGAACAGTTCCCAGGGGGGTGGCCGGCCCGCTGGAGAGTCGCTGGGGAAGGGTCCCAGCCGAGCCCTCCCCCGCCCCTGCATGTGCCAGCCCCCACTGAGCCCTTGAGAGCCAGAGGAGGCCTGGCATCCTCTGCCCTCCACCGCCCTCCACCCGGCTACCTGCCCTTCTCCTCCCTCCTCTGTCCTTCCCCCATCTCCCCTCAGGGCCCCAGCCCACTTCCCTCCCCACCCACCTTCCCAGAGTGAGAATAAACAAGAAGACAAACGCAGCATCATCGTGGCGGCGTGGGGAGCAGGGAACTTGCCTTCATTCCCTGGTTTCCCTGATCCTGGCCTTAATCCCCCTGCTCAGCATCCTGTCAGCCGGGTTGTTCTCAAGCTGACATTGCTGCAGGCGCCTTCTCGGCAGCCTTTCCTCAGATCTGCCTCCTCCCGGGACTTCTAAAGAGGAGCCTGAGGTTTCTCTGTTACAGCCCGCTTCACTCGCTGCCCTCAAGCAAAGCTTGGGCTCCCAGGGGGCCAAGGGGCCAGGCCTGACGTTTTCGTTTTTTCGCAGGAATTGGGGAGGATGGAGGCGGCTGCACCCCAGAGGCTTCCAGAGTGAGGGTCAGACCTAGGGCAGGAGCCCCACAGGGGCTGCTGGCCTCCTCAAGTGGTGAGAGAGCCTTGCTCAGGTGTGTCGGCCCGAGAGAGGGGAAACTGAGGCTGGAGCCCAGGGAATTCAAGCTGGTGCTTGTTTTGGCTGTGGAGGAGGCAAAGGGGTCTGCAATTTTCTGAGCCTGCCCGGAGATCACAGCTCCGGGTGGGTTTGGAGAAAGGGCAGCTGGGGCCTGCTCTGCTCATGTACGAGAGAAAACCCATATATACAGGCTCATCTGTTGACCTATGGAACATTCCTAGATGCTAAGTGCTAGGAGAGAAACGGGAAAGGCAGCCTGGTGAGAGGAATGAAGTGTGAGCTTGGCATACGGGGACTGGGTCCCCTCCCAGCTCTGCCATGCAAGAGCTGTGTGGCCTAGGGCCTGTCACTTGGCTTTTCTGAGCCCCATTTCCATCATCTACAAGGCAGTGGGCGGTGGGGGAGGATATAATAAAAGCTACCTTGCAGGATCAAGGTGAAGTTTCGAGACATGTGCAGAGAACCTGGGGTTTAGGATGATATTTTTTACTACTCCTGTCCCCACCCACAGGGGACATTAGAGTCCAGAGTTTTGTCTGGGTCTTCATGAAAAGGGCTCAGCATGCAAGGGAGTCAGCTGAGAGCATGTGTATGCAGATGACTGTCTGTGGGGACTCTGAGTAGGGCCTCAGTGAAATTGCTAAGTCCCCGTGTTTGAAATCATGTTCAGTCCATAACATGAACAAACGTCCAGGATAGCGGGCTCTGGCCAGCCTTGCCCCTCTGACACAGTCCCATCCTCCAACTTGTGACATACCTATCCTGCCAAGAGAACAGAGATGTGGGAGGCTCCCGAAACCCAGGAACGGGTGCTCCTTGGGTCGCCCCTCACCTGGCTCCTGTCTCCTGGGACACCCTCAGAGCCGCAAGTACCCTGCGGACTAAATTGGAAAGTAGTACCTGAGACCCCAGGTGCTCAGCTTCCTGTCCTGGGCATTTGCCTTCAGAGAGAGCTCTGAGACTGGGATGCAGGCTGGGTGGGCTTTGAGAAAGTCCATGGGGTTCCATGGGTGGGGGGCACAAAAGTCTTGGTGAGTAAGCAGAGAGGGTGCCTCCCCCGTCTAACCTCTTTATTCCATAGGTGGGAGGGAGGGAGTCCTGGAAAGAGGGCTGCAAATCAGCTTCTGGATGCTGTTACTCTATCTCCTCAATATGATTCCTTCCCGGAGCAGTGAAAAGGCCAGGATTTGCCAGGATTTACTTAGCTGGGTGGCCTTAGACAAATTACTAAACCTCTCTGAGCCTTGGTGTCCTCCTCAATAACATGGGAACATTATTGTTTGTTAGCGTTGTAGTGCAGTAGCAAGAAATAGAATGTTGACAATGTTTTAGGTTTCAGAAATGGGAACAAATGTCAAAAAGTCAAAATAGCCAAATCAAAATGTCATATACCTATGCTTGGCACCTAATAGATGTGGGTAAACTCTCCTTTCTTTCCTTCCTTCCTCCTGCCTCCTTTCCTCCCTTCCTTCTAACCAAATCAATTTTACCGTTCTTTTGACCAATTCATCCCTGCCCTTTGGGGCAAGTCAAATTCCCTCCTGACCCAACTGTAAGCCTTCTGGCTCATCTGTGAGGGAGGGGCTGCCTTCAGGGTCCACTTAGGGCACTATCACTTCCAAGTCTTTGGGAAACCACAGTCTCAGAATTCCCAGGAACTCGCGAGTGATGCCAATTTCTGGACACTCCCCACCTGCTGAATTAGCACCCAGGGGTGGGCCTGGGCACCAGCCCCCTCGTGATTCTGACAACCACTAGATTTGAACGCCACCTCCTTGGCTCTTTCTTTTGCACCGGGTCCATACTGTGTGGTCTCAAGTTTGTCACATGGTGTTGAAAGTCCTTGTCTTGGGAACACGGCTGCTTCTTCTACCAGCCAGGAGACACACGCAGGACAGTCCTGGGAGAACCCGAAGCCATTGGGCAGGATGGATCCCATGTTGCCTATATACATGCCTTCTCCACAGTCTGCGGGAGTTGGGGGCTTCCCGGCCCATCATCCACAGCAGACTCTGCCTTCCTCTGGTCAGTACCTCTGGGTTTCCCCAGCAGATGGCCTGGAACATCACTGGGGCTCCATGTCAAGCCAGTTATGAGCTCCCGGCCCTGGCATTCAAGGAGACGGGCTCAGGTGGGGCAGGTGGCCTTCAGACTTCCCAAAAACCTCCCTGCACTGGGGCTTGGGGAGCAGGCAGCTTTCTGCAGCTTCTTCCCTCCCTGGACCATCCCCCAAAGGATGGCTGCCTTAGTGTTTGGGGAAGGACTGGAAGGGGGCCCATCTCAGCTCTCTGACAGCTTGCATTCCCCCTACATTCCAAGCCCCACACCCTTCTAACTACTCCCACCTGCCTTCACACGAGTTAAGTTGACCAGAACTCTACCAAGTGAGGTGCCCCTGGGAGAAGGGGGCAGTGGGATATGTGTTTGAAGTCCTGGCTTTCCACAACCAGTTGAGCAGACCATGGCAAGTCCCTCCCCTCCCCTCAGGGAGCAGCACCTGAAAGCTGGGGCCCCAGAGAGGCCACTTTTATAAGTGCTAAGTGAGCACAAGGTATGGATCCTTTTATTCATATTTTATAAGATGAATCCTTTTGTACCCTCCCCCTAACAGGTGCAGGCTACCTAGGAAGCCCCCTGTCCCACTGCCACCTCTCAGGGAGTCCCAGCCTCAAGCTGTCTGGCTCTTAAAACAAGCCCATATGTTTGAGGGGGCTCCAGAGGCAGCTGGGAGGGGCCCCCAATCACCCCACTCCTTCCAAGAATGGGTGAACCCTGTTCTAAGGTAGCCTTGAGCCATGATGTCTGCCCGGGAGGTACTGGGGGAGGCTGGGAGTGGAGGCACCAGGGAAGAGGACTCTGGGAGCCAGATCCTGAAACTCCCATGGGCGTGAGACCAGAAACCCAAACTCTGGCCCCCCACCCTACCCCCCAAGCCACCGTCCGGAAAAAATAAACTATTTCCTGCAACCAGCTCCGAAACAAAGTCTATGAGTGAGCTGTGACACATGTTACATAAATAGAAGCCGCAGAGGGGAAAAGCCTGTTTTCTCTTTCATTATTTATCACTCTCTAACCATCTCCAGCTGGGTGAGTAAACAGGCGCATTGGCCCATAATGAGGAACAGACTGCGCCATGGGGCTGCCGCAAGGGCGCGGGTGCAAGTGTGACAGTGTGTGTGCCCTGTGTCCATCTGTCTGTCTGCCTGCCTGTGTGCCGCCCCCGAGAGGGGAAAGTGGGAGTCTGCAAGGAGCAGGCTTGTGGGGGGACACCTGATTCCAGACAGCAAGGGACAGTCCCCCTGGTGCCCTGGCTGGGGTGCCACGCCTCCCCACCCTGAGCATTGTTTGGGGACCCAGTCGTGTTGGATGGAGGAGGCGTCAGAAAGGGAGAGACTGTGTGGGTGGGGGAGGATGTGAGCGGTACGGGTGGAGTGTGAGGCTGAGAACGTGCTAGGTCTCAGAGCCTGAGCCCGGTGGGGTGGCCTCTGACTGTGGCCAGGGGATGTGTGGGAGCAGGGCGGGAGCTGGAGGGCGTGGGGGGCTGTCGGTGAGACAAGGACTGAGGGAGAGGGGGGCCCGGGGAACGTGGATCGTGTGGGCACGATCTTGGGGGTATATATGGGTATGTGTGATTTGTGTGATTTTGTGACTAGGGGAATGTGTGAGACTTGACAGCATACACATCTGCATGTCACTGTGGGAGATGATCTGTACATGTGAGATTTTATGGCCATAAACGTGGTTATGGGTTGGCTATATTGAAGTCCTAACCCCTGGCACCTCAGCATATGATCGTCTTTGGAAACAGGGCTGTTGTCAACATACTCAAGACGAGGTAGTGCTGGGATGTACTGGTGGCACCTGATGCAATGTGACTAGGGTCCTAGTAAAGAGATGTCCGTGTGAAGACAGAGGCAGAGATTGGATAATAATCGATAATAAGGTTCTGTTGCTTCAGCCATCCATCCACAACCCGAGGAAATGAACACACAAGTGTAGTGTATGAGCATGTGCGCCCACTCGGGAGTGGGCAAATAAGTGTGGGAATCCGTGGAAATGTGGACATGAGATCCTGGTAGTGAAGACGGGTGTGGGTGTGACTGACTATGGGAGCGTGTAAATATGTGTGTAAGACCAGGGAATGTTCAAATGTGCATGCTAGTATGTACATATACGCACTTGGTATCCACCTACCATCATCCTGGAAAGGAATCCAGCATCCATCCTTCACTACTGGCTGCCTCGGCACACCCTCAGGACCTTTCCCTGACCTTGGCTAGTCCTCCCGGAGGTCAGGTCAGCCCTGGAGGAGGGCTGAGCTGGTCCTGCTGAGAGCTGTCCACAGACTGCCCCCGCCTTGGGGTTAACCCGACATCAAGATTTAAACCCCACTCATGCATGCAGAAACCCACGTGCTCATCAGACTCCTTGTTTGTGGCCCTGGGCATTCTCGCCCAAAGCCTGATTTCTCTCTAGCTCAGGGCTACTGAGCCAGTATCACCTGTCCTGCATGGGGAGTTAATAAGGGAGACAGGCCTAAACCCAGAGATTCTTTTTTTTTTTTATTCATGAGAGACAGAGGCAGAGGGAGAAGCAAGCTTCCCGTAGAACAGAGAGCCCAGTGGACTCAATCCCAGGACCCTGGGATCATGACCTGAGCCGAAGGCAGACGCTTAACCGACTGAGCCACCCAGGAGTCCCAAAACCCAGAGATTCTTGGAACAGAACTGGGTTCCTGAGCACCTGTGTTGACAGGCCCATCCCAGGTGACCACTGAATGTCACAGAGCCACCCAGACACCTGGCCTCCTGGGCTATGTCCAGACTCACCTGTCCTGCTGCCCAGTCTCTGCCCCTCCAACCAGGGGATACCACAATTGTTCAATTACTCAACACAGCACAGCACAGGCCCCTAGACTCTATCTTAGAATCCTCTAAGGTGTCCCAGAGAGGCCTTTCTGCAAAACCTCAGACAAGCCACTTAGCTCTGAGCCTCAGTTTCCCCTCTGTGAAAAGGGTACAACGCTTGCCCTGCCTATTTTATAGGAATGGTGTTGGGTTTAGGGGGCCTAATGGACATGAACTTGTCTTGTAAAGAAATACCTTATAAATGCTCCCACAGGGGCACCTGGGTGACTCAGTCGGTTAAGTGTCTGCCTTCGGCTCAGGTCATGATCCTGGGATCCTGGGATCAGGCTCCCTGCTCAGCAGGGAGTCTGCTTCTTACTCTCCCTCTGACCCTCTCTCCTGCTCATTCTCTCGCCTCTGGCTCTCTCTGTCAAATGAATAAATTTTTTTAAAAAATCTTTAAAAAATATGTTCCCACAGCCTGCCTCTTCAAATGGCACATCACAAGGGAGTCCCACATAGGAAGACCTGTGGTATCAGTATCCTCTCTACCATCAGGGTGGTCTTCTGTCTCCTTTCCCAGCTTCCCACAATCTCTTCCCTTAGCTTCGTAATGGTTTGATTTAATTCAGTGCTCTGCAAAGTGTAGCTCCTGGACCAAATCCTGCCGGTTTCTGTATGGTCTAGGAACTAAGAATGATTTTTTAAAAGATTGATTGATTGATTGATTGATTGATTGATTTGAAAGAAAGAGAGAGGGTGCGTGCACAGAGATGGGGAAGGGCAGAGGGAGAGAAACCTTAAGCAGACTCCAAGCTGAGCATGAAGCCCAATGCAGGGCTCAATCCCACGACCCTGAGATCACGACCTGAGCCGAAAAACCAAGTGGGATGCCCAAATGGCTACACCACCCAGGTGCCCCAAGAATGATTTTTATAGATGAACATTTGCCATCAATTTTATGATAGGGAGCATTAACTTTGAATTCCAATCAAACAAAATGTTAGCCCTTTCCTTCCCCCAAATCCCATTCTTTTCATTAGCAGACGTGTACCATAAAAAATTATATTCAGTTATCATTATAATTATAATGCCATTAATAAACATTTTGTGAAAGCTTGTTTTCTTTCTTGTTATATAAGTCCCTACATAATATCCCTGATGCTGCCTCTTGGTCCACATATTTACTATATGTCCTGTTACAGAAATCATTTGCTGGTCTCTGCCTCCACTACTGAACTCTGCCATTCCAGAAACAAGTTGGCCATAGTTTGCCAGTCCCCAAAATAGAACACTCTAAACCCTTGGCCATTTTGATTGGTTTGGAGAGAGGCAAGTAAATTCCTAGACAGGTCCCAACAAGCCAGGGTTTGCTCGAACAGTTCACTGGCCTGGCCTGGGCAGGATGTGAAGTCTCAAGCCTATGGAACTCCCTCCAAGGACGCTGAGAACAAAGCCCACCCACGGAAAGGCAGAGTTAAGCAATGTAGAGAACCCAATGGCATTGGTTTAAGCCCCTGGATCACACATCACCTGCAGTGAGCCCTACCCTTTGATTTTTTGGTTACAGGAGCCAATCAATTCCCATTGTTATGTAAGCTTATTTGAAGTGAATTTTCTGATGCTTGCATGGAGACAAAAGCATAAAAGAAGAGTGTCTAATCTAGCTCAGGGCATTCAAGGAAAACTTCCAAGAGGAGGTGTCATCTAAGCTGGGTCTTAGAGTCAGCCATGAAAGCAGAAAGAAAAGGTATTCCAAGCGGAGAGCAGGACACAAGAGGAAGGAGCCCAGCACAGGCCACGAGTCCCAGGTGGCAGAGCTGGGAGTGGCCAGGGAGAGAATCGGAAGTTCAAGAAAGGAAAACTTGTGTACCAGGCCAGCATGCGTGATTTTAGCCCTGGGGAGATGGGTCTTAAGCAAGGCATCACAGGTTCGGGTTGGCCCTTAAGATAGAACTTTTGACCACTGCTGCAGGGAGGTGCAGGAAGGGGATGGGGTTGGAGGTGGGGAGGCAATGAGGAGCCTACTGGGATACCCCAGGGAAAAGATGATGAGGGTCCAGACCACTGGGAGTGGGGAATGGGGAGGAGGGAATGACTTTAAGAATATTCTGGAAGTCACATCCAGAGGACTTGGTGACTGATTCAACGTGAAAAGGAAGGGATAGGGAGAATCCAGGGGGTGTCTCCTACTTTCTAGAGGGATGGGGTGGATCACGATGCCACCGCTGAAGAGAAAATGCAAAGGTGAGGCATGTTTATGGATACAGATGACGATTTGAGTCTGGGACATGTTAAATATGCCATCACTGGCTCACAGACACGGGGGTGGGAGTGAGGTCCAAGATAGCGACAGTCCTCGGAGCCACCAACCCACAGATGTTAAAACCACGAGAGTGGGTGGGATTGTCCAAGAGGACATGTAGCTTGAGGAGAGCAGTGGGTCAGGGCTGAAGCCTTGAGAACCATACCAAGCATTTAAGAGGGGAGTGGTAGGAAACGACACGAGCTCGCAAAGGCACATGGAAAGGAAAAGTCAAGGAGGAGAACAGAGGGCAGAGTGTGCCATGCGTGGGCACCCTGCCCATTATTTCTGGGCACATACGTCTAGATGAACAAGGCTGCTCCCTGCCAATACCTGCTCTTTGCCAGAGGGTTTTCCTGGCCAGAAACACCCTCGGCTCCAGCTAGGGGCATGCTGGAAGTGCTGGAGAGTCAATGCACCTGGAAGCAGCCCTGAACCGATTGCAAAGGGGGGGGCGGGGTGAGTAGCTAAGTACCCCAGCTTCCCTGCCCTGTGGTATGGATGACCTGAGGCCTATCCCATATGTCTTCCCAAGGTTCCAACCAATGGAGGACGTGTTCCCGTGCATTCCCAGCCTGCCTTCTGTCCCGTTCCTCAACAGGTGTTTCCTGGGACCATTTCCCAAACAGACCACTTGTGCTTGGATCTTGGTTTCAGAGTCTGCTTCTGGGAGAATCTACCCTTATCATAAAAACCAAACACATAGAACATTTCAAGATGCTCCCTCCAGGTAATTTTTGTCTTGGGGCAGAGGTGGGGGGGGAGGATTCAGGTCATGCCGGCCCCAGGCACAGTGCCCACCTCCACATTCATAAAGAGGTGGGCTAATTTGTGCCCTGATCCTGAGGTTCTCAGCAGGGGTATTCCCATTCTGAGGCTGAGCAAACTTCACTATCAAAATATCCTTTCCGGGGGTGGGGGGGTCCTTTCCTAGCTCCCCACCTCAGCTTCTCCTGTGTTACAGGGTATCCTGTGGACAGGGAGGTGTGCTCACAGCCCCTTGAATACTGCAGAGGTTTAGAAAGACTCCCTCAGCCTGAACACCTCTCCTGGGACTCCTGGCTCAGCCCTCTCCTTTTCCAGCACTCCAGGTGGCTTTCACTTCTTTCCAGTCATCCAGCCCAGGTGTTCATCACTTCTCTTTCCATCTGCGACCCAGGGACTGGCTCTGATGGCCAGCGGCGACCCACAGGGAGGTAGGGAGGGCTGGGTGGCCTGGAAACACTCCCCACTTACAACCTGCTCTTCACCCCTTATCTCTCAAGGCAAGAAACCAAGGAGAATGGCCTGGAACCAGAGTTCTGGGGGCAGGGAGCAAGGGCCCTCAAGAAGCCATATGGTAGAGCCATGAAGTGGACACTTGATGGGTACCAAGCCAGGGTGTGAACACAGGTACTTTGCTTTCGTTACTGTGGAACTCTGTATGAGTTTCACTGAGCTGTGGGCTTGTCACTTGTAAAGTGAGGACAACAACAGTACCCACTCAAGTGTAAATTGGTGCAGCCACTGTGGAAAACTGGACGGAGGTTCCTCTAGAAATTAAAAATAGAACTACCATATGATCCAATACTCCCACTACTAGATATTTACCCAAAGAAAACAAAAACACTAATTTGAAAAGCTATATGCATCCCTTCGTTTACTGCAGCATTATTTACAATAGCCAAGATTATGGAAGCAGCCCAAGTGTCCACCAATAGATGAATGGATAAGGAAGATGGAATATCACACAATGGAATAGTACTCAGCCATAAAAAAAAGGATGAGCTCTTGCCATTTGTGACACCATGGATGGACCTGGAAGGTATCATGGGAAGTGAAATAAGTCAGACTGAGAAAGACAAATCCCATATAATTTCACTTATATGTGGAATCAAAAAAACAAATGAGCAAACAAAGAAAGAGAAACAGACCCATATATAGAGAGAACAAACTGACAGTTGAGGATGGGAGGAAGAGCCTGGAACAAATGGGGTGAAGGGAACACAGGCTTCCAGGTATGGAAGGAATAAATCACAGGGTTGAAAGACACAGCATAGGGAATAGAGTCAAGGGTATTGTAAGAGTGACCTGTGGTGCCAGATGGTCGCTACACTTGTGAGCACAGCATAATGTACAGACTTGCGGAATCACTGTGTTGTACACCTGAAACTAATGTCATGTTGTGTGTCAACTAGACTTCATTTTTTTTTAAATGGGGTGGGGGGAATTGGCCCCTGTACCTATGAAAGCTGTATACTACTACTCCCAATGACGGAAATGCAAATTTTTAAAAAAATAACAGTACCCACCTGACTTCTGCTGGGTTCCCCCAGAAGTAGGCCCTGAGACAACTATTCTAGTACACATGGTTGATTTAGGAGGTAAAGGAAACACCAGTAGAGAAGTGAAGAATTAAGACACAGAAGGGAGGGAAGGCAACAAAGTGTATGCTATCACACCATATCCTAGGGTGGGCTCTCCCTGGGCATGCACACAGAACACATACCACCAGAGGGATGAGGGAGTGGCACTATTTATACACCAATCCCACACTTTATGGGTGGAGGGCTCTCCCTGAAAACTGTGAATGCCCCCACACTTCTGGCCTCCCACATAGTGGTAAAGTGGGCTTTGATGCCCAGAGGGAGCCCTCTCAGGCAAGGACAGACAGGTAGGTGCTGGTGATTGGAAGCCTTGGGAGTGGAAGCGGTCAGGGGAAGGGGGTATAGGAACAGGGCACCAACAGCATCTGCTGCATCATCTCAGGGAGCTGTTAAGAGGCAAAATGAAGTCACACATGAAGAATGCTTAACACGGTGCTTGATGCACAGTTGATTCATCGCTGATTGAGATCCAGCCTCACTCCAGCCTTCAGATGCCTAGCTTCAGTGACTTCCTGTTGCCTAACAACCATAAAGGAGGTCTTGGGGACGGGAGGGCCAGGGATCAAGAGAAGAAGGGACTGGAGAAGAGAAGGCCAGAAAGCAGAGGGGGTGCAAAAGAACCAGGAAGGAAGTGGGCCCTGGAGCCCAGGCCTGGCATGGAATGTGATCTGGAATAGAGTATGAAAGCCACAGGAAAATGTGGAACGCCCACTCCATGGGCCCAGCCAGACACCACAGACAATAATGAACCTATAAAAACTCTCTCTTATCATCTCCCCTTATGTCCATACTACATTCATTGCCTCTACCTTTTGGGATGGTGCCTTCTCTTAGGAAGGAAGGAAGGAAAGAAAGAAGAGAAAGAAGAGAAAAAGAAAGAAAGAAAGAGAGAGAGAGGGAGGGAGGGAGGGAGGGAGGGAGGGAGGGAGGGAGGAAGGAAGGAAGAAAGGAAGGAAGGAAGGAAGGAAGGAAGGAAGGAAGGAAGGAAGGAAGGAAGGAAGGAAGGAAGGAAGGAAGAAAAGAAACCACATTGGGACCACTGTGGGGATCAGAGATACATGTGAGCAGTGCCTGGTATAAGATGCCTCCTAGGTGTTAGCTTTTTCCAGTGTGAGGCTACCTTGGCTTTGACTTTGCTCCTCCACATCTCATCTCACCCTCCAGTGCCAGCAACTAAGACCCCAAATCCTAGGCCTTCAAAGTTCCCCAGGGAAGGAATGCTTCCCTTGTTCAGCACAGAGTTCAGAAGGCATCCATCCCCGGGGACCAAGAGGAAGGGAGCTGGGAGGAGTGAGGACAATGGGAGCACAGCCCTCTGAGAGGAGGGGATGGCCCCCAGGGAGAGAGAGAGCCACCTAGCTCCATTTTCTATCCAAGTCCCGCCCCCACCTCCCTTGCCTGCAAGCTCCGCAGGTTCCTGCCTAGGTTCTACAACCCCCAGCTGATACCTTCAGGGCACCAACTTGCTCTGAGGTGTGTCAGGCTTTTTTTTTTTTTTTTAACTGTGCTCTAAAGTATCAAATCATAATAAAAATGAAATCAACAAGCATTTACTGTGCAGCTACTATGCAAAATACACTGGGCGGGGCGCAACAGGAAATTCCAAAACAACTACAATTGTCCGCCACTGACCTCAGTGTATTATGTTGTTGGAGAGATGAGGCATAAATGATTAAACAGTTAACAACACAATAGAATGTGTTAGAAGTTTCTAGGTGCTTATTAAATAAAAGTTAGCCAACAGCACATCGTAACATCCACAGGAGTGCCAAAGAGGAGAGGCAAGGAGGTGTCAGCGGGCCCATAGGTAATCAAGGAACAACCACCCAGCTCCAATCTACCCTGTGCGGACACTGAGGAGAAGCCTGTGGGACTTCTCTTCCTCCCCACCTCTCCACCAGACCCTCCATTCTCACTCGGTCCTGCAGCCCTGAGAGAAGAAACACAGTAAGCCCCTTGCTTCGGAATTCAGCCTAGAAAGTACCAGAATTGGGATTAAAATCCCAGGATCTTCACAAGGAAGGAAATCATGGGGCAGGTCCCGAAGGATGAAAGGAGAAGGGGTTCTTTCCTCTGTGCCTGCTCCTTGGCTTTTCCTCGTCCCCAGGCACAACTCTTCCACAGAAGGCTGGGTGCCCTGCACTTAGGAGGGGGAAGGGCACTGGTGCGCTCTCCCTGCCCCCCCACCCCATTCTTGAGTGTGTGTCGTGCTATCTCCCTTCATCAAAATCCCTCCAGAGAGAACTCTCACTTGACCCAAAGACACTGTGTTCTAATTGATGTAAAATTGTCCGTTGCTTGTCAAGTTATTGTTCATTTCCTGATCCTTAATGACTGATTTTCCACCAATTAGCCTAGAGTCCCATGCCTGCCACCCCATGGACCAGGCCTGAGTCTCTGAGTCCCTAAAAATGACTGCCGGGGACCCCGCAGATATCTCCCAGGGCCCAGGCACCCAGCCAGCCTGGCACCAAACAGGGCAACTGGGCCCCACCCCCAGTCCTGAGTGCCTTCCACCCCACAGCCCCCTAGAACAGCTCCCCACAGTACATGGTCCTCTACTCGGGGCAATATGGTAACCTGATAAGCTTCCCCCCCAGGGCTAGGAGCCTCCCTGAAAAGGGGGGCATCTAGAGAGTGTCTTGAGGATTCCTGGCACAGTTCATTAAGATATCAACCCTTAATGAAATATTTCTTTGTTTAAATCATCATTTATCTTGGGGAACAGGGGCCTTTGTGGCCAAGGAAAAGGCTGCCCCCTTCCATCCCTCCCCCACCTCCACCCAGCACAGTCCCCCGATCTTTCTGAGTCAGAAAGACTGGGAAGCAGGGTGGGGAGGAGCAGCTGAGAAATGGGGAGGGGAGGAGATTCCAGAGTGGAGGAACCACAGGGAGAAAGGGGGACAACTTGATTGAGCAGAGAGCAAAGGAGGAGAGAGAAACAGAAGGCCTAGGGTGGGATGGGGAGGGGAGGTGCACACAGAAGGAAGCCCACTGCAGTGTGACCACAATGGCCAAAGGTTGGAAACAACCCAACTGTCCATCACCGGGAGACTGGGCAAAGAAACCGGGGCACGCTGATACAGTGGAATGCTCTCCACCAGCCTTTTCAATGATTGACCTAGAGATACATGTAGCAAACTTAAATTAATCTCCCCAGCATGAAATAAACACCAAGAAAGAACAAAAAGTAAAAGCAAGGAGCAGAAAGATACCTTCTATTTAAAATTTCAAGATACCCAAGCAACACTGAACGATTAATAATATAAACCTTACTTGGGAGGGCTACCCACCAGCGGCAAGAAACTGGCTACCTCTGGCCAGGGAAGTTTGGAGAAAGTGAAAGGGATAGGGAGAGGTCCTCAACTATATCAGCAACAATGTTGATACTTTTTAGTTTTAAGCATGAGGAAAGGCACACCAATTAGAAGTATACAGCAGCTCAATTAATTTTCACAAAGGGAACACACCCTTGCAACCAACTCCTGATTTCAAAAACTCAGAACAGTCCCAGACCCCCCAGGAGCCCTCTCGTACCCTCTCCCAGTCATGCCCCTTCTCTCCTGAGTTCTAATGCTGGAACCAGTTTTTGAATTTCAGAGAAATGGAATCTTACTGGGTGCTTTGTCTTGTGTGATGTGTTTATGCTCAACATTCTGTGGGTGAGATTTCTCCATGTTGCTGTGCATGGCAATGCTCGGTTCGTTCTCATTGCCAAGTACTAGCCCATGTATGAGAATACCATGATTTGTTCACTTATTGCACTGCTGATGGCTATTGTGCAGGG
Organism: Callorhinus ursinus; assembly: GCF_003265705.2. NCBI lineage: Eukaryota > Metazoa > Chordata > Mammalia > Carnivora > Otariidae > Callorhinus > Callorhinus ursinus. Next base: position 626,591 of record NW_027397084.1, read on the forward strand.
TGCTGCGGAGAACATTCTAGTGTATGTCTTTTGGTGAACACATATATATGTTTTAGGAGTGGAGCTGCTGTGTTATGCTGGAACGTTTTATTCCTTAATAAGGCTAAAAAAAGGTTTTGAGGGGGAAAAAAAGTAAGACTCAAACAGTCAGATGAATGGAAACATAAACCATCTGGGCCTAGATGTGTTGAGACTGTGGAATTAAGGAGACTAATGTTTTTGGACACACCCCCACCCCCACCCCCGAGTGCCAGGCCTGGAATGAGGAATAAGCTCACCCCCTAGCCCACTTCACCCCTACCACAGGGAGGCAGCTGACCCTGGGGAGGGGTTTCTGCTTGGAACAGGAAGACCTGGGAGCACACCTTGCTTCCCCACTCCCAGCTGTGTGTCCTGGGGCAAGTTGCCTGACCTCTCTGAGCCTCAAGTTCCCCACTTAGAAAACGAGAAGAGCCACTATGTCTGGGGCGATAAAGCACAAAGGCACGTGAGAGTCAAGTGGTCAGCGCACGGCAAGCATTTAATAAGTATCAACTGCAGTTGTGTGTATGGTTTGCATTTTTGTGAGGTCAGTACTCCTCATTTTTAGGTGAGGAAACCAGGGCTTACAAAAGGGAATGGGAGCATTTCTGGAAAGCTAGATGATTTGCCCATGCTTTTTCCTGCCAGCCACCTAAGGAGCCATTCTCCTAGTGTTGTGGATAAGGAAACTAAGGCTCAGACATCATGTAACTTGCCCAGGTCACACTGCTGGTAAATGACAGAGGCTGAAGTTCAACCCAAGGTCACCTCATGCCAGCCCCTGTGCTTTTGACTACAGCTTCCCCAGCAGGGCTAGGCCATGGGCCCTCATTCTTGCCATAGTCAATGCCCCTGGCCCCTTTGAAGGAATGATAGTGCCTCTTCCAGGTGACTCCACCTCGGGAGCCAAGGTCTCCTCTTAAGCCTTCTCACAGAGCTCTTGTACCAGAAGGAAGAGCTTCAGACTGGCTGCGTTGATTTTGGGGTGATTGTTTGGTACCTTTCTTTGATGAGGCCTTGTTTTCCTCACCAAAATGCCCGTTAGGTGAGGAGAAGACAGGGTCTCTTGCCTCCCTTGTGCCCCCCACTGTGACTCACAGGGCGCTGGACACTGAGATGGCCTGGAGATGACCAGTAACCTGAAATGAAAGCCAAAGCATTTCCCAGGGAACCCCTTTTGGGCAAAGGAGCCCCTGTGGGAGGTGCGGAGGGCTGCTGCAGGAAGGTGATGGGTAAAGGACTTGGTGAGGCTGAGAGTTAGCCAGAAAAGAGGTGGACAAGCCTGTTCCACCTCCCCTCTGCCCAAATCCCTTCTTTTGTACTGAAAGCCATCCTGAGCCTCTGCAGAAAGGATGGGCAGGAGGCCTGAGGGGCATGGCCAGAGCCCAGCTGGGCTTAGACAAGGACTGGCCAACTCCAGGCCAGGCCCAAACCTGTCCACACACCCCGACTCCCACCAGAGCTGACTCTCCATGGAAGCTAAACTGGATCACATTACCAAGGGCCTCCTTTCTCCCAGACTGCACTCCTCCTCAGGTAAGCCACAAGCCAGTGCTACTTTAGAAGCCTCCATGTGGTTCTTCCCCAACCTCACTGAAGTGGTCAGAATCCTGCTTCAGCACTTACCAGCTCTGTAACCCTGGGCAAGTGGCTTAATCTTTCCGTGCCTCAGCTTTCTCTTCTGTAAAATAGAGATAATGGTACTATCCACCTCATCGGGTTATTGTGAAGATGAAATAAGGTCTTTGCCTTGGGGCGTCTGGGTAGCTCAGTCGTTAAGGCTCTGCCTTCAGCTCAGGTCATGATCCCCAGGGTCCTGGGAGGGAGCCCTGGATCGAGCCCTGCACTGAGTGCTGCATCTGCATCGGGCTCCCTGCTCAGTGGGGAGCCTGCTTCTCCCTCTCCCTCACCTGCTGCTCCCCAAGCTTATGCTCTCTGTCAAATGAATAAATAAAACCTTTAAAAATAATAATAATAAGGCCTCTGCCTGGCCTGTCGTCGGACTTAACATTAGCTATTGTTATTCCTTATTGAACTGCTATTACTGCACTGGGAAGGACACTGGAGAGTCACATAAATGACATTTAAAATCCTCCTCCCTACAATTTCCCACCTAAATACTGAAGGGTCCCTGTCACACCCACCCAGTAGGGCAAAAACATAGGGTCTGGACATGAACGAGGTATCACTAACCTTACAACCACTTCTGACTATTTGTACCTGCAGAAAAGGAATGGAATAATTGATGAAGAGCAACCCAAAGGGAGCCTCCTTCCCTAGGTTCCTTCTCTTCCAAGAGATCCTTCTCTCCCCAAGCGACAGGACTGACTCACCCTAAGCACCCACTGCTTACACTCCACAGGGGCAGCAATGTGTCTGCCCTGTCTCCATCTGCCTCAGGTGATCTGGGCCTGGAAAGCTTTCAAGAGCCACTGCCTTCCTGCCCTCCTCCCACAGCAGGGCCCTCCCTCAGTCATGGGCATTCCTGGAAGATCTCTGGGGTGTCCTTCACCTCTCCCCACCCGCAACACACAGAGACAGACAGGAGACGTTTTGTGAGTGGAGGTTTTATTCAGGTTTCCACGGGTGTCTGAGTCGAGCATCTGCTACCAGCATACCCCTCCGCCATGGAACTCGGGCCTTTCCCCATCCGGACTCCCCCACCCTCGCCCCCGCCCCAACCCACGCCACTGCCACCACCACTATCCCTCCCAGCCCCCAGGCAAAGACACAGTTTTGTTTGCAATCCAATTTGTCCGGATAATTGCCTCGACTTTGCACTTCGCTTTGCCCGCGTGTATCCGGCTCTGGGCCCCTTCTTCACCGGTTCGCAGAGCACTTTCTGGGAAATTCCCCTTCCGGTAAGGGAGTCAGCGCGCGCCGGGGGTGAACGTTCACAATGCCCAAAGGAGCCTCCCCACCTCCCCCACCCTGGTTCAGAAAGCTCACCCCCAGTCCCCCACGCAGTGCGGAGCAGGAGGGAGGCAAGGAAGAACTCGGGCCGGACACCCGCTCCGGGATCAGGGCCCCGGGCCACTCCCCGCGCCGAGCGCAGCCCGCCGGGAACCAATGAACCGTGTGGGAGCAGGGTTCGGCCGTACCTCCAGACTCCAGGGAAAAGCTGGGGTTTGCAAAGCGCGCCACAGGATTCGCGGGAGCAGGGAGAATCCCTGGGGTCTTTCCACCTCCCGCCTTTCTCAGGTCTGCAGCCCCGTGTCTTCTCCCCAAGTCCCCACTTTCCTTCCCCTAAAGTTCGGTCCACGTGGTCTTCTCTTGCTCGCCGCGGCGGCCTGGCCGGGTGAAAGCGGCTGCACCTGCTTTAGGCGAATTATGGTAGCGCTAGAAGTTGGTCTCCCCTCCCTCCACCGCTCGCTCGCTCCCTCCTCCCCGGCTCTCCGCGCGCTCCCTCCTTCCCCCTCCACCCCGCGTCCCCCGCCCCCTCCCGCCCCGCCCGCGCGCCGCCCGCTCGCAGCCACTCGCAGCCCGGGCTCAGTCGCAGCCCCTCGGAGTCCGGAGCCGGCCGCCCCTGCGGACCGGACAGCGCGACCGGCGGCCGGGACGGAGCCCCCAGCCCGCGAGGAGGGCGCGGCGCAGGCGGCGGCGGCGCGGCGGGGAGGAGCCCGGGCCGGAACCAGGGCTGGGCCGGGGGCGGGGACGCCGGGGTCCCGGAGCCCCGGAGCCGGAGCTAGCGAACAAGCGTCGCGGGAGGACCGAGAAGGAGGAGCACCGCCGGAGCGAGCCGAGCTGCCCACGAAGTGCGATGCCCCGGCGGGGCTAGGGCGCGCAGCGGCCGGCGCGGCGCGGCGCGGAGGGAGGACGCCCGGGAGCTGCGCGGCGCCGGGCGGCGCGGAGGGGCAGCCCCAGCGGGCGGCGGCGGGCCCGGGCTGCGACCCGAGCGAGCCTCATGCCCCGCGCGGGCTGACGGGCCGGAGCCCGCACGGAGCGGCCGGGCCGGACAGGTAGGTGGCCGGCCGAGCCCGGGGACGCGGGTGGGGGCTGGGCCGGCGACCAGACCAACTCCCTAGCTCGCGCACTCTCTCGCCCGCTCACTGGCTCACTTTGTGTTTGCAAACTGCCCGCCGGAGACGCGCCGGGCGCCGGGAGGAGCCGGGCCCAGGCCGGCGCACTTTGTTCCAGCCGGGGCCGGCTGCGGCGCCCTGACCCCGCGCTGCCACCACACCCCGCCCCCGGCCTGGGCCCCCGCGGCCCAGAGCCGCCTTGGGAACAGGTGGGGGCTGCGGCGGGGAGGCGGGAGGTGGGGGCAGCCGGAGGTCGGCGGTTGGGGGGGGCTGGAAAGGCTACTGAGGCCCGCCCTTCCCCCAGAATCTGGGCCCCGCCCCCTCCTGGCCTGGCCGCTAGGAGTGGGGTGTAAGGGGGCGCGACCCCCCCCCGCCCCCCGCCCGAGTCAAACAAAGAGTACTTCCCGGCCCGGACTTTCCTGAGCTGGGGAGGGAAGTGATTGGCGCGAGCTCCCCCAACCCAACCCCAGTCAGTCTAGGATTCCCCGAGACGCGCCGGAGGCAGATGGGGGGGTAGGGGGGACCGCGGTCACACCCGCCGCGTCGCCTCGGGTGAGAAGGGGACTTGTTTTGCTGGGCTCGCACCTTGGAGGTTCCAGGGCCAGTCAGCCCCGTTCCCCTGTGGCTCGGCCAGCTCGGAGATAGAGTGGAAAACTTCTTGGGGACTTGAGAGCGTCTGGAAACGGCCCCTGTGATTTTGTGCGCCTGTGCTGGAGGGCGGGGGACGGACCCGGCGGATACCTTTATTCACCCCGTTTAGGACGAGCCACCCCCACCCCACCCGCCTCATCCTGTTGGGGGGAAGGGGAGGGCGGCAGCAGGGTTCCGAGGCCCCAGGGAAAAGGGTTCCCGAGTGACCAGGCAGGACCAGCAGGGAGGCCTCAGATTGCCGACCCCAGTGTCTCCTCCGGACAGCCCCCCCACGGACGCCTCTCTGACCCGCAGTCACCCCGGCGGCGCCCCGGCCTCGCGCTCCGCGTCAACGCCAAACTAACTTGGGGCTGAGCCCGGGCAAAGCCTGTGGCGCTAGAATGCGGGGCGCCCTGAGCGACCTGGGGTCCCGGCCTCCCCGGCAAAAGACCGTGTGATTTCGCGGGACGCGGATTCTGAGACAGAGGCCCTAACGGCTGCGGATGCCTTACTACAACTGGGGCGACCTCGTGAACACGGCCGCGTCCCTCCCGGACCCTCTAGGCTGGGGGAAGATGATACGGGAACGCGGAGACCCTGAGCCTATAGAGCGCCAGGCTCATCCCTTTGCACTCCGGCTCCTCTTGCCAACCCCCGCCTGGCGGATTGCCTCGCTCCCTCGGCGCCTGGGGTTGAAGGCGTCTGGAGATCACCGTGTGTCTCGCACCCCAGCACCGGGTCTCCCTGCAGATTGGCCGCGGATCCTGGAGCAGGGGTTCCGTTGGGGGGATGAAACAGCAAACCTGAGTCTGACTGTTATCCCTGAGGTTCCTGAGAAAGCCCAGGGACATTTTGGCCAATGCGGGTTTTTACTTGAACTTGGGCATCTTCATACCCCGTTTTCAAGCACCGCCTGGATTGTCCCAGGGCAAACTGTGTTGGGTCTGGGATTGAGGGCCCCGTGAGTGAAGCTTGAAGGGCAGCAGGGGTTGGAGCCAGAGACTGGCTGGGGTGCCCCCATCTCCCACGCAGAAAGAAGGAGCAGTGGGACCGTCTATACTACTGCCTGTAGCCGAGGGAGGGTCTAACCTGCACCACCGGAGAGCGCAGTGGGTAACCCAGACTGGAACACCGAGAATTTGAACCCAGACTCTCACTTTCAGCAGAGAACCAGGACTGAACGCTTCCGGCTCTGGGCATTTCAAGCCCCTGACTCTCCTGGTGAGCCAGCGGGTGGACACAGGGGCCGGAAGGGCAGGGATGGCCGTGTCTCAGCTGCCCGAAAGAGAGACCCTCGCTTCAGACAGCCCCTGCCCCAGACAGTCCCCACACAACCCTGCAGAAAATTGCTTCGGGGAACGGGAAGTCTGGAGGCTTGTTTTGTTTTGTTTTAAACTTGAGAAACTTTGTCTTGCCTGGGTTCTAGGGTTCTTTGTCACCTGGCAGGCTGGAGGGAGGGCCCCAGGACTGCTGTAGGCACCTGGACGACTTGCTTTTTCTGGCTACTTTAGATCTGAGCCTCTCAAAAGCAGGGATGTGCCTGGGGGGGTGGGGGGACTCCCTATCTGGCGTTGCTCCAACTCTTGTCAGCTGGGCAAGGTAGCATGGGAAGGAGGTGGTGCTGTGGGGGCCCAGTCCCCCAAACATACCCAGGACCCTAGCAAGATAGGAATCTCTTCTTCCAGACCTTCGGCCCACCACCTTACTCTGGTCCCAGCCTTAGCACTGAGTTAGGGGAGACCATGGGAACCTTTTCTCTTGGCACTAAGCCGTTGAGTGTCTGGGTGGGGTTTTCTATCCTTCTCCCAGTCCTGGGCAGGTTTCCCAGGAGTTATGTAGTTGGGGAACCCCTGAGCCCTGGGGAGAGAAAGCCCTGACACCAATGCTGGGGAATGCCAGGGGTAGGGCAGGTTGGACCCAACTTGCAAGAGGACCTGCCCCTGTCCCTTTCTGTGTAGGTGCCCTTCTCACACCTAGACACTGATACCCCCACCCCCTTTCCTCTGTCTTTGGCCAGAAACTTCCTTTCTGGCTGCTGGCAGGTAGGTCCCTTTTTTGCCAGGAATGTGCATATCCTGCTGGGCCCCTACTCCAAACACACCTCTTCCCTAGGGGGAAGAAGGCAGGGGGACATGGGGGGGGGAGCTTCCTTTGATCCAGTAATTCGCCAAGTGTTTGCTGAGCCCCTACTCTGTCTGGGCAGGTCCCAGTCTGGGTACTAGAGAGCCCAAGCAAGAAGGCTGGGGTCTGTTCTCTGATCCTCCTATTGCCCGGGTAGGAGAGACAGACAAGATGTCACATCAGGGAGAGGAGAGTGGGAGCAGGGTGTCTGATTCAGAGGAGAGGTGTGAGCTGCAAAGGGAAGGAAGGGTCATCTCAAAAAGAACCCCCCCTGCTCCGCTACACCTGGCCTGGCCGCACCCTCTTTCCCAACATCCTAACCCTTCCCTGTGCCACTGCCTTGGTGGTTTGCCTGTCTTCCCAGCTGAAATGCAAGCCCCTCCACATCTATCCCCAGCACAATAACTTTACTTTCCTAGTAGCCCAAATTGTGCCAAATAAGAATTTCTTCTTCCCAAGGAGCTCCACACAGTGTCCTATCATGCTCTTACAACTCTCCCAGCTTCCCCAGAACCAAGGCCAGGCAGGTGCTACTCTTGACAGGATTCTACTGGCGGAAATGGTTTCCTTGGACTTGGTTCCAGAACTCCGGAACCCGGGGCAAGGAACTGGGGCCTGCCTAGGGCAGAACATGGGTCAGGGTGGAAAAGGCTTTGGAACCCACCAGCTGTGATGGGACTCTGGGTAACTTAATGAAGCTCTTGGAACCTCAGTTTTCCTCTGTGTAAAGTGGGTCAATAATACCCACCTTAGAGAGTCTGTTTGGGAGTTGAATGTAAAGTACCTAGCATGGTGCCTGGCACTTGGCAGTGCTGACCAGGGGGTGGTTTTTATTACTAGATTCCCAGCACTGCCAGGACACACGTTGGACTGAATACTGAAAATGCTTATGTTTTAACCTCCATTTCACGAGCTGGGGAAATGAAGCCCAGAGAGAAGAAGCAACTTGTCTGAGGTTATACAACTAGTCAGTGGTAGAGCCGGGGCTAAAATGTGGGGCTCCTAACTCCCAGTACAACCAGTAGGGCTTGAGCCTCTGCTGTGGGGAAGGGAGAAAGGAGGGGATGGGAGGGCTTGTCAACTCCCCCCTCACTCTTTTACAGATTCAGGCCTGGGCTGCCCCTCTGCCCTGAGGTGAGAAGGCTGTGTTTTTTCCTCCTGCCTTCCCTTTAAGGGAGGGTCTATGTTCAGAACCTGGCATTTCCCACCTGTACTTAACCCTGGAACAATGCAGTCATATGTTACCCACCCACCCCCCCCCACACACACACACCACCCTTTTAAGGTGCTGATGAAGACAAATAAAAATGCGAGGGATAATTCCCCAGAGTGCAGAGGAGGAAAATGGCTGGCACCACCTCCAGAAGGGAGACCTCTGGGGTTTGGAACCCTAGCCTACACAGTCTTACGGAAGACAATTTTGACCACCAGTCTTAGATCAATTTGGGACCTACCTGTGGATGGATCATCTCAAAGAAGCAAAAAAACAACACACACACACACACACACACACACACACACACACACACACACACACACACACACGACTTTGGCCTAAAGTTCCTGGCTTTTTCAGCATTGCCCTCCTGGATTCTCCACGGGAATGCACCCCTTCTTCACCCAGTCCCACCCACCACGCTGGGATCACAGCAGGAATCCTTTACCAAGCCTTGTGGCTGCCCATGCAGTGGTCTCGTGAGATGGCATGGGGGGGAACGCGGCTTACGGAGCCTGGACTCAGGGCACGCCTGCCTGAGCTAGAAATCCAGAGCTCCCAGCACAGAAAGCACATGAGTCTAAGTGTCCTGTGCCTTGAGGGGTCCATCCAGGCCTGGGCCTGATGGATGTCCTCCCTTCCCTTGATCCCTGTCCCAGGCCTCCTCCTTTCCAGGTCTTTGCCAGGGTGTCCCTCACTCCAGTGCAGCCCCGCACCTTCTCCCCACCCTGGCCAGAGCCCTGCAGCCTGTGCCTGGAATCCCAGTAGCTCTGCTGACTTCACAGGTCCCAGTCCTCTGCCCAACTGGAGCCTCCAGAGCTGGGGCCTGAAGGCCACTGGGCTCACTGGTGGTGCTGAACAGAGGTAAATGGCGTTTTCTCTGCTACTCCAAGCTGATTCCGATGGCACCTGACCTGGGCTACCATGCACATAGGGCGGGGGGACAAGATGGTGGGTTTTCCTCACAGTAAGAGTGGAGTGTGTGGACTAGCGACCCTTTGGCATTTGTTCAAGATAGTCAGGGTCAGCAGGTGGAAGTTACCTAGAATTCTCACCAGCAGCAAAGGAGGGACAGAGGATGGCGACTCAAGGGCAGGGTGACTCACGGAATGGAGACCAGGAGGAGGGCTGCTCTCCATCCCACAAACACTGTGGCGTGCATACTGTGCAGTAGCAAACAAGGGTTTAGGGGAGGAGGTTTAATAAGAGGTGACTCGATTGCCACTTGGAAAATCAGAAATGGAGCAAGCGCCGCAGGACTGATCTTTCAGATAGGGACTGGGGACTGGAAGCAGGGCTCTGGTCCTGATGCTCCCGAGGGGGGAGGGGGCGCGACAGGATGCCTCTGCTGGCCTGGGAGAGCCCTCAGGAGGTCTGTGCTGTGTGAAGGGAAACTGGGGGCTGGGTGGGCGAATGGGCTCCCATTCTGGGTTCCTCAACCGGATGAGCTCCCTTGGATGGGGTTCTGCAGCTCTGGAGCCCACACTTCCGGGAGACCCAGGCTGAAAGAAATTGGTCCCCAAAAGGGTAGCGATGTACTTCCTCCTTTCCTTCAGGGGTTCCCCGGCCAGATGTGCATCCGCACCCTGCGAGGAAGGGCGTGCGCAGCTGAGGAGAATTTTGGGGAGAGACTGAATGGCGGGATTTGCGGGAGACCCAGGGAGTGGCTGCAGCTGTAAGCGTTTAGGGAGCAAAGCGCTGAGCGTGGAGAAGCTCCCTATCTTCTCAAGGCTTCCGCATAACTGGATCGGGGCAGGAGGCGCTTGTGAAGGTCGGGTCTTGTTAAGGATGCCGAGTTGGTCCACCTGGGAGAACTCTTCCTTTAGGAAGCCTCCGGGATTTCCCCCAGAGAGCCTGGGCTACTGGTCTTCCCTCCCAGCTCAGCGCACTTGCCCGGGGTTGCTGGCTTCGCCAGCGTTTCCCCGAGCCTCCGCGAGCGCATCCGTGCAAGTTGCAGGAAGCTCCTTCATCTCTGAGCTCCGGGACGCAGCCCCGGGACCAGAGCACCGGGAAAGAGCCTGGGGCTCAGGACCGACTCTGCCCAGTGCCTGGGGGTCTAGGGAATATTGGAAGAGAGGACTGCTGGTCTTTTAGCCAGCGGGAGGGCCGCTTACTCCCCGCGTGCTGCACTCCTCTCACTTGGGGATGACTTAGCAGGTCTGGATGGTAAACAAGGTCTGGATTCACTGACGAGAGTCACCGCTATGCTTGCTGCTACCCACTTCCTAACCCCCTGTAAGACCTTAGGCATGACCCACTTCTCTCTGGGCCTCGGTTTTCCTAGCTGCACAGCTGACTTGGGAACACCCGCAGTCTCTTCTCCCGGGCCTCCCCTGGCCGAAGCTGCGGGTTGGGCATCAGGCGAGAAGAGAAGCGGAAGGTCTCAGCGCACTCCCCCTTTGTTCACCGTGGCCCGAGCCTCCTGCCTGTGTCGCTCCTTCCCGAAAGGGGCGCTGTGGAGTGCGGGGCAGGCGGCCTAGGCAAGGCTCCTCCTTCTCAATTAGGCGGCGAAGCCTGATTAAAGGGGGTGCTGCCCGCCCCCCACTACCCGATCGCCATCGACGAGATTTCCCTTCATCAGAATCTCACATCCTCCAGAAATTAATTTGATGCCTCTTGTTATCAATTAATTGAATCTCGTTGGGAGAGAGAGCTCAACGAGGCGGGCGGCGGCTTGGCCCTTGTGCGTCGCTGTTCTGCCCTCCCCCTCATAGCAGGACAGCCTCACCCCCTCCCCATTTCTCTGTTTCTGCCTTGCCTTTAATTCCACTTATTTTCTAAAATAAAACCACCGCTATGAACCCTTTTGCCCAGTTTGGCTCGGATGGGTACCCATCCATGGACGGGGCACTGCCTGGGATTCACCCTGAGCTGCGGAGGGGGGCGGGGCAGGGGTTCCTCTTCTCTGGGCCCTGTTCCATCCCTCTGAAAATCAACAGAACCTCACCCTTGGGGAATTTGGCCCTGACCCTGACCCTGTGTACTCCAGGGGCTGCTGGTGAGAAACTTGGAGAGGAGACCTGGGGGAGGGAGGGCTAGGGACAGACTGCAAGGAGCCTCCCCCACTAGACACACACACCCTAGTTGGAGGAGGGGACTCTGGAGGGCCGGGCTAGGGCCCTGTCAGTCATCAGGATTTTGTCCCTGTGAAAGTTTCATCTTTTTTAGAAGAGGCAGTTAGGAGCTGTTGCCCTGCCAGGACTGATCTGCTCAATGAAGGGAGAGAGGGCACAGATGTGTGGTACCTCCTAGCTGCCTAAGAGCTAAGTCGGGCATCCACAGGAACAAGGTGAATGAGAGAGGAAGGAGGAAGGTTCTAGAAGACATTACAGTCTGGGAGGGGGTTGTGGCCAGTACAGGGTACAACTAAGTGGTCACCAGACCCTGACTGAGGGGCTGTGCCTTGCCATTTCACATACCTTCCCTTCCCTTCCCTTGTCGTGATCCTCACAACAGCCCTGGGAGATTCTCCAGGCAATGATCTGTATTATTCTCAGTTGATGGGTGAGGGACCCAGGCCTGGAGAGGTAATGTAACTTGCCCGGCGGGGTCACACAGCTAACTGGAACCTGCTTCTCTGGAATGCTGGCCATAAGGGCTGAGGTCACAAGTTGACCAACTTCACCCCTTCAGAGTTTTGTTGACCCACACAAAGCTTATTACAAGGGTACATTTCACACAAATATCCCCACTTTGGCTTCTTTTGAAAACCCCAAACCCCGTCAACACTCAGCCTGAATTGCCGCGTGTGGTAAGGACAGACCGGGATTGAGTGCCCCACACTTCTCACCTGGCCTCCTAGGTGACCGGCCTAGCCCCTGAGGGCATTTTGGGTAGTAATTCTGTCTTGGAGATCTCACCGGTCCTCAGTATTCTCCAAGGAAGAGCTGGGGAAAGGGGGGTGGTCTGAGAGACTCAGAGAGGTCTTTACTAGAGCTCAGAGAAGACCTTTAAGGACACCCTGACCCCAGTTGAATTCCCACACAACTGTTTGAAACTGATAGTGGGGGATAATTTTCCTGTTTTTTTACCCTGGAGGGGACTATAGGGTCTTGTGTCTCCAGGAGCCCGTTCTAACCTGAAAGCAGCCCATCCCTGCGCAGGTGAGCCCCTCTGTGAAAGTCACCCTCACCCTCTTACCTATCCCGCAAACTTATGTATTTTTGTGGGGGAGGGGAGAGACTTTCTCCCAGGAATGAAACCTCAGGTGACGACTATAGAAGAACTGGGCATAAGTCACCTTTCTGGAACTCATTTTGGAACAGAGAAAGAGGGGGAAGGATGCTGAATCTTGCGTGTTTGGATGTGGATGTGTTCTGGATGCCCCTTGAGTTGGTCCCCGGGAGCCCTGTAAATGCCACACTTGAACATCATCAGGGAAGAAAGCGAGAGGGCCCAGGGCCGGTCAGGGGCAGGTTGGGTGTGAAGCAGTCAGGGACCCAGGAAGGGCCAGAACCCAGTGGTCTGTCCCAGGCTGGCTGGAGCCCCTCCTCTGCTCACGGGAGCCCCCTGGTGCCAAGGGCACTACCAGAACCAGGCTCCAGATGGCCACTCAGGCCCTGGATGAGTCACCCCCACCCCTTAACCAGCGGGGGGCCCCCCCACATACGACGTCACTATTTAATTAGCCATCTCTGATTAACCAAACTTGGCATTCGGCTTCTCTTGCCCTCATCTTTCCCAGCTCCGAATCAATGGCTTTGATATGCTAATTAGGGAGTAATTTAATTTCAAAAGGCCGCAATTAACAAGGGTGTTGTGGACATGCTGTAGTTAAGCGGAGTAATCTAATTTGCATTAGTAACAAGCAGGGACTAATTAGAAGCTTAATTAGACACTTAGATGGCTCTTATGTTTACTTTCTTAATGAGATGGAGTGGGATCTTTGGTTCTCTTTCTTTTTTATTTTTTTTTTTATTGTTAATTCTTCCTCCTGGTATGGTTCTAGAAAGGAGTGTTGAGGGAGGCCACCTTGCTAGGGCCTGGTGGGAGCATTTCAGGGCTGGGGCGGGTAGAAAGTACACTGGGTGGGGAGGGGGGGCAGTGGTGAGGAACGGTTTAGAATCCAGGGAGATTCCAAAGTGACTGCCCTCCAGGCCTTGCCACCTCTGAGGTGGGATTCCGGAGAAGAGCACTGATTTGGGAGTCAGAAGAGCTGTAGGGTTTCAGTTGGGCTCAGCCTCCTAGCAGCCAGGTGACCTTGTCAAGTCAGTAGGCATCTTCAAAGTGTGGTTCCTTCATCTGTCAAAGGAATTCCAGGTTGTATGCAGAAGAGGGGAGTGGACAGGGCATGGGAAAGGGCTTTCAAGGACTCTGTGAGTGGGATGGCTGTTATTAAAATAAAATATAGTCACAAATTTGTGTGCCCAGGCTTCCCTTCCTTGGGACTCCTGACTCAGCTTAGAAGTCACCTCCCACTGGAAGAGCCTTCCCAGAGTATCCGCATTCCCTCTAGGCACCCATAGCCAGCCACCCAGTGTCAATTTAACATAACATTTGTAAAGCTGTGTGTCTTACAGAGCAGAGGTTCTCAATCCTGGCTGCAATTGACGTTTAAGATTTTTTTTTTTTTTTTTTTGAGAGAGCTCAAGTGGGAGGAAGGGCAGAGGCAGAAGGGGAAGCAGACTCCCCACTGAGCAAGGAGCCTGATGCAGGGCTGGTGCCCAGGACCCTGGGATCGTGACCTGAGATGAAGGCAGACGCTTAACCGACTGAGCCACCCAGGCGCCCCTGCATTTGAAGTTTAGAATGGACAAGATTTTAAAATTATCCATACCTGGGTCCCACTCTCCAGAGTCCAGTTTGATGACGGGTGCAGCCTAGGTATTGGGTATTTTTCTTAACTCTGTGTTTGCCTGGGTGTCTCTCTTTCTCTCCTAATGTGTAAGCCCCCAAAAGCAAGGGCTGTGTTTTGTTGCCTCTGTCTGCCCAGATCCCAGTACGTACTGTGTTCAGTATTAGCTGCAGGCAGAGGGCCACCAGCCCGCTGTGTGCCCTGTAAACTCACCCAAGTGTTGCTTTTTGAATGCCTGATGCAGGATCTGAGAATCTTCTGGAAACAGACCTGAGGAGAATGGAGGGAAAATGCTAAAAAGGTGAGGGGGCTTGTGAGTCCTCCAGGGTATGGGTGCTTTGCCAAAGGGAGGATAAAATTGGTACAAATTTCATGGATGTCAATTAGGGAATAAATGTATTAACAGCCTTAAAAATACACAGTTCCACCTAAACATGTATCGTAAACAAATAGAAAGGTCGAGTATTCTGTTCGCATAAGGGTGTTTACTGCAGCATCCTAGAAAAAAAAAAGGTAATAATCTGGATGTCCAACTCTAGGGGATTGGCTAAATAAATTCTGGAACATGCAGCCCATTCGAGCAACTATGTGACCACTAAAAACTGTTGCTTAAAATATTTGATGTCATGTGGAAATGGTTATGGTAGTAAGTGGTGAGTGGAAAAATAGGAAAATTCAAACCATGTACAGATTATGACCCCAGTTTCACTTTTTAAATGTTTATATGCCAAAGAGAGTGAAAATGAACTGACTAGAAAGGGTGGATCCCAAAAGGCTAGCTCTCTGGGTAGCACAATTATGGGTACAACTTTTTTCTTTATACTTTTTTTTCCTCTTCAAAATGTTCTACCAAAGTGTCTGTTACTTTTAAGATTAAAAAATAAAGTTATTTGAAACTTGGGAGAGAACTTGAAGCAGCACAGGATGGTGGTTCACCTTCCAAGTCAGAGGCTTTTTGCCACCTTTTATTTATTTATTTTTAGGGCGCCTGGGTGGCTCAGATGGTTGAGTGTCTGCCTTCGGCTCAGGTCATGATCCCAGGGTCCTGGGATCGAGTCCCGCATCGGGCTGGGAGCCTGCTTCTCCCTCTGCTTCTCTCTCTCTCTCCCTCTCTCTCTCCCTCTCTCTCTCCCTCTGTCTCTCATGAGTAAATAAATAAAATCTTAAAAAATATATATATAAATAAATAAATAAAATCTTTAAAAAAAAGATTTTATTTATTTGAGAGAGAGAGCATGTGTGCATGTGCAGCGAGAGAGCAGGGGGAGGGGCAGAGGGAGAAGCAGGCTCCCCGCTGAGCAGGGAGCCCGATGCTATTCGGGGGCTTGATCTCAGAACCCTGAGATCATGACCTGAGCTGAAGGGAGATGCTTCACCCACTGAGCCACCCAGGCGCCCTTGCTGCCAACTTTTAGAGAGGCAGATCCTCACCCTGCCATTTGCACTAAGTTCCTCGGGCCCTGAAGTTTTGTGCTGAGAGGTCTTGAATGGCCCCTAACACTGGGGCATATGGCTGCTATTGTGTCATTTAGGGAGAATCTTGGGCAGAAATTGGAGTACAGAGGGAAGCCTAGGGTCCCCGCCTCTGACCCACCCAAAGGAGAGTCCCAAAGTATGGGACAACATGGGCTTGGAGAGGGATTAAGCTTTTTCTGGAACTCAAGAGAGCCCCATCTTCTTGGGGAAAGGCACCATTGGCCTAATCAGAAAGCCAGGTAGTGACGTGACTCACATCATCCTGCTCTGGTTTGGGGACGCATTTTGGAGCTACAGAGACATTCTAACCCATGGGCCCTGCCTCACTTTCCTCAAATGCTGAACCCAGGGCTGTGATAAAGGATCCTAAACCCTAGTCCGCTCAGAGTTGAGTTATAACAGGACTTTCTGGGCCCCCGTAATTATAGCCTTCTCTGAGTGGCTTCTTCATGTATTGGATTTTATTTGCTATCACAGCAACCCTGAAAGGAAGATTTATTGGTATTAGCCCCAAATGACAAATAAGGACACTGAGGCTCAGACTGGTGACCTCACTGCTCAGTGCTCTCCATACAAAGATAAGAGACCAGAAATTGGTCAGCAGGTAGGATGGCAAATGAGTGGCTCGCTAAGGAGGGCCAAGGCCAGAAGTGGCTACTGCCCGAACCCTCATCTCTTCTGGCAGCCTGACCCCACAGGCCTTTGGGGCCTGAGCTGAATGAGGGAGGGGGATCCCCAGGCCTTTGCATGATGGATTGGGAAGCGTTCTTCGGTTACTTGTAATGTCAGTGCTTATTGCTTTGAAAAGCCCTCTGCTTTATGTCCCTGACACAAGATCTGATAGCAAGACAGCTAGAAAGATAGGGAAAGAAAATGGGAAATATAAGGCGTCTTCATGCTCTATGTGGTACCCAGGTCTTTTTATGGAATCTAGCAATGTGTCCATTTCAAACACTTTTAGCTCTCGAAAAGTCTGAAACTGGCAACCTCTCTTACAAAGTAAGGGCCCTTGCCTATGCTGTTTCCCCTGCATTCAGTGTATACTTCACCTGGCCAACACCGACTCACCTTTCATTTCTGAGCATAAATGCCATTTCCTCGAAAAGAAGGCCTTCCCTGCATTCCCCTCCCCGCCCCCGTTTAAGTTAGAGTCCCCTGTTTATTCCCTGTACTCACATTTGATGGAACCTACTTTGTGTGAGCTTATCTATATATTTGTGTCCTCATTTATCATCTGCCTCTCCTCATGGGAACCATGAGCTCCAGCAGAGTAGGGCCTGTGCCCTGTTCTGCTCAGGTCTGCATACACAGAGCCTGGCGCACTGTAGATGCTTAAGTATCTGGCGAACCAGTGAATGGATGAAGGGTCATTGCTGGTGCTGTACGCTCTTGGCCATCCACTGGAGGCAAGAGAAGAATGACTTTGTTCATGGCCAAAACTCTACTAGTGGCTAAATTTTCAAAAAGACAAATGCCAGATTTACCCAGTAAAAAGGGGTGGGGGTGAATAGGATCCCCATTATTACAAATTACCCTCAAAGCATCTAGGGCACTGCTGCACTGGTTTGTTCAAGATTTGGAAACCTGCAGAGGGCAGGGACCAGATTCCAGTGTCCTGCAAGATAGATCATCAGGGTTTGTCTTTTTTTTTTTTTAAGTAAGTTCTATGCCCATCGTGGGGCTTGAACTCACCACCCCGAGATCAAGAGTTGCATGCTCTACCAACTGAGCCAGCCAGGCACCGCCCCCCACCTCCCTGTCAGTGTGTGTTTGTCTTAATCAGGCACTAAATCCATGTTGAATGAATAAATGGCCTTGGAGATGGATTGTCTCATTTTGCCCATCAGGCAGCTCGTAAAGTCAGTGGTCATCACCGGGAGACCTGTGGTCTTGGACGAGCAGCACCAACATCACTTGGGAACTTTTTAGAAATGAGGATTCTCAGGCGCACTCCAGACCTACTGAATTAGAAACTCTGGGCCTGGGGCCCAGCAGTCTGTGTTCTGACAAGCCCTCCAAGGGCATTCTGATGCATTCAAGTTTGAGATCCGTCTGGCTTAAGGTTTTGGCCCATTTCGTTCCTCCTTCCTACTACCCCGTGATATATTTTAAGAAGCTTCATCTGTCTTTTATTGTAGTCGGCTTCCTGATCTTTCTTGGAAGTCGACAGGGGTATACACTGTAAATAGATGGCTACATCTAGTCTGGTTTCCCCCATTATACAGAGGAGAAAAGGGGGTAATGAACTTGGTTGGCCCAAGTCCCCCAGCAAGTTGGTGATAGACGGGGGGCCACATGCCAGGTTTCCCGACTTCCAAGCTCAGGTTCTCAGCTCTCTCCCTGACTAGATTGTGGGTTGGTGGAGGGCTGGAAACTGTGACTACTTGTTTCAACCCAAACCACCACCATTGCTGCGGGTACGAGTTACCTGTGGTCACGCCCCCATGGCCTTGCTCTGGTTAGAGCTGGGGTGCAGCAGCTGTCCAGTTGCTGCGTGTGCACATGTGCGCTGGGGGCTGCCCCGCCCCTTCCCCCCCTCCCTTGCGGGTAAACTCCGGGCATCCATCAGTCTGTTAATTGCACTAATTAGAGATCGCGGAGGTGTTAATTGGAAAACCCTGGTATTGTGCCTGTTTGGGGAAGAAAACGTCAATAAAAATTAATTGATGAGTTGGCAAGGCGGGCGGCGCGGGTTCACGGCAAGGCGCAGGGTGTCGTGGCAAATGTTACGGCTCAGATTAAGTGATTGTTAATTAAAAAGCTACGGTAATTAATACTCCCTGTACCATATGTGCCCACGGAAAAGGCACAAAGGTTTCTCTGCGTGTGGGGCTCCCGGCCCTTCTTCCTCTCACCCAAAACACCCTAGTCCTTGGGTTCTCCTTTTAGCCCCAAGGTGGGTAGAACCCGTCACTTCTTGCCTGGGAGGGGACCAGGCAGACCAGGAAAGTTACAAGGAGGCGTCCCCTGTGGCATGCCCGCCAGGGTTCTTCGAAGGGCCAGGAGCCTCAGGGGAAGTGGGTGCCCCCAGCGGCCTGCAGCCTCCCCCAGAGCGGAAGAGGAAACTGCGGCTTTGACCCAGCTTCCTTCCTTTCTTCCTAAGGTGTCTGCGGGAGCTTCGGGGCCTGGCCCAAGGCTCTGAGGTGCCCTGGCTCCCGGCGAGGGGTTCCCTGAGAGATGGGAGACTGGGGACCTGCTTAAAGGTGGGACTAGAGCCCCAGAGAGAAATCCTAGACCACCTAAAAACAATTCGGCCTCAGTCACTTGCCCCTGTCCCCAACACATGGTAGAAGATGGGTCAGGGAAGGCTGGGGTGGGTGCGGGATGAGGGCCTCAATTTTAGCGAATCCTAGAAAGACCTAATTGCCCCCTCCTGACGTGCTGTATGAAGGAAGACCAACCGGGTGACTTGGGCAAGGGGCAGTAACTTGCCCAAGGTCACACAGCTGGCCTTGAAACCAGATGGTCTCCTTCCCCAAGCTCTCCTCTTCTGCAGGAGTGTGGGGAGAGAGGGGGTGGGGCAGGAGTGAAGGGAGGAGGGGTCTCTTGGAGGGTGCCCCCCCACCTGTCCCAGAGGAGGCAGCTCAGGTCCACATTAGGTGGAGCCCTTTGGGCAAGGGACCACAGCCGTGACTCAGATGGGCCCTCGGTGGCTCCCACCGGCCACTAGAACGCTGTGGCTTCATGTGCACATGCTGAGACTAGGGAGTTTTACTCCTGGAGCTTTCCAACTCTGAAAAGACCTCCAGGACCACCTCTCCATGTAGAAATGGGGAAACTGAGGCCTAAAGGAGGAAGGCAGAGGATTCACAGCTGGTTGTGGCTGAGCTCAGGCCCCTGCCTTCTCCTAGCCAGGGTCCAGGTTGTCAGGGCACTGCTATCAAGGCCTGCCTCCAGCACCCCACCCCGGGCCCGGCTGCCCTGGCCCCCAGAGCCTGCGCACCCACAGGGCAGAGAACACCCCAGTGCTATCACAACACCCAGCGGAGAGATGGGCAGGAGGCGTGAGGCTGCTGGTATGCTCACCCTCAGAGGGCAGAGAAGGTGAGGGTGTGGAGATGCCTGGGACCGTGTGCAGGTTTGGATGCGTGTTGGGGGGTGGGTGGGAGCAAGGAAGGAGGTGAAAGCCCTAGGAGAGGGCAGAGCATGCCACATGGGAATTAATGCCATTCATACACCCTGCGGAAATGACTTTTCAAATGCATATAATCTCAAGCATGCAAATGAGAGGCTTGCTTCACCCTGTTTAATATGAATGATCGGTCCTTGAATAGCTATTATTACACGCCACATTGCAGCAATTATGTTCACTGGGTGTCGCTCTGTACCCCCCCATAAAAAGACAGAAAAGAAAGGGACACCTCTGTTTGCAGCCTCCTTCCTTTCTTCTCCCTTTTTCCAAACTTGCTGTCTGATCTACAACTTTATGGTGTGTGTGTGAGTGTTGGAAGGGGGGCACTCTCCCTTACCCCAGGGAAGTAACTGCTGGGTTCTCTTTCCTTTCTCCTGTGCACGCACACATACCCCTGAGGCTCTGGTCTTTGTCCCCCTGGGGCCCAGAAGTTCTCAGATCTCAGAGAAGCTAGACTTGGAATCAAGGCAGGCAGCTGCTCTCTACCCCCAGCAAGGCCAGGGTTGGGGAAGAGGGAGCAGAGTGGGCCCCTGCTGTTTCCCCATCCCCCTTATGTGTAGCTGGGGCCCTGGCCTGAGTGGGGGAAGGTGCTCTGTAGGCTGCTGGCAGGGATCAGGGTGGGTGGCTCAGAGGAGGGGGTTGGGGCCCTGTGCTCTGACGGGTGGAGGATGGCGCCCACCCCATCCATCATTTGGCAGCCACTGGCTCTCGGGCTGACACGGCCATTAAGGCCTGGGCCCAAGTGCTCAATCTCTTCCAAACCATCGCCCCCAACCTCACCCTCACCCTGGCCCACCTCCTCTCAGAACTCAGCAGTGGGAGCGGCAGCTGGGGGACAAGCCCTTGGAAACACAGAGAAACGCACAAACACGGGACACATTAGCAGCATAGGGTTGCCCAGGGGGCCACACAGATCAAGCCATTAGGACAAAGACACCTGGGGTCACAGATGGAGAGGGGCACAGGAGCACACGTGACCGGTGGGCTGCCCATGGACCCTTAACACCTCTCTGTCCCCTTCACAAGCCTCCAGGCCCTCACATTCCTCCCAACTCTGCTTCCAGCAGGGACAAAAACAGCAAGTGGCACAGCCAAGGGTGGGAAAAGAGTTCTTCCAGAGTGAAGGGAGAGAATTTCTGGGCAGGAGGGAGATGCTCTTGGGAGCGGCCACCTTGGGGAAGGAGCTAGGGAAATAATCCAGCCTCTCCCAGCAGCTCTCTGGTCCGCTCCTCAGCTGCCTACCAGGAGACCCTGCGATCCTGGGTCTGCCTAGGCCAAAAGGGGACCAAGAAGGGAAGAACAAATGAACACTGGCTGGCTTCCATAGGTCCCTCGATCTCTGTGCGATCTGGACCAAGTCTTGGGCCTCTCGGAGCCTCAGAGTCTTCACCCTTACAAATAGGGCAGGTGGAGAAGGGGTGAATTGGAGCTCACGTGATGCAAGGTGGTTTTACATGTGCTGTTTTATTTACTCCTCACGGGACTCCAAGAGGCTGAGATTAATTGCTTCCACAGACAAGGAAACTAAAGTTTAGGGAAGGTGTTTTTTTTTTTTTTAAGATTTTATTTATTTATTCATGAGAGACAGAGAGAGAGAGAGGCAGAGGGAGAAGCAGGCTCCCAAGGAGCAGGGAGCCTGATGTGGGACTCGATCCCAGGACTCTGGGACCGTGACCTGAGCCGAAGGCAGACGCTTAACCATCTGAGCCACGCAGGTGCCCGTTTTTTTTTTTTTTAAGTTAATTTATTTAAGTAATCTCTGTACCCAACATGAGGCTCATACTCACTACCCTGAGATCAAAAGTCACATGCTCTTCTGACTGAACCAGCCAGGCGCCCTGAGGTTTAGGGAGTTTAAGACACGTGTCAAAGATCAGTGGTGGGTACCAACCAGGTCCCTTTTGACTGCAGTCCATGTTCCTTTCAAGGGCGTCTGGCTTTGGGGATAGCTGGGGCCTGCGGACACTCCAGACTTGGAGAGCAGCCCTGTATACACACACCCCACACCCGCACCCCCGCACCCCCGCACCCCCGCATAGCAGATGTTGGAACCTCCTTGAGTGGTAGAAGGAAGCTCAGGCCTTCTCCTGGCTACCTTTGACCGTCCAAACATACCCTCTCTTTCTGGGAATGCTTCCACCACTGGAGAAGCACCTGGGGGAGGGAGGGAGGGCACAGGATTCAGGCCTTGACTCTTTGCCTTGAACTCTCTGGACCCTCAGTTTTTCCATCTGTAAAATCAGGATGATAATGACTACCTCGCACCATCCTTGTGAGAAGGCATCATGGTACTTATAGAAACAGTAAATATTATGGAGTGTCTGCTTTTGGCCAGGTGCTGGGCTGAGGGCTTTAGAATGGCAGGGTGGAGAAGTGGGACCATTGGCTGCCTTCACCGGCAGCTCCAGGCCCAGCCAAGGGGCTCCCAGTAGGTGCTGGGCAAAGGGCAACCACATTTGTGGAATGAATGTGGATTAGAACCTTTCTGGGTCCCAGGGAAGGAGACCCTATAAGGAGGCCCTGCCCTGGGGGAAGTCTCTGTCTATGGGGACACACACAGAGGTCATTACTGGTGGGGGTGAGGCTCAGCAATATGGTTGGTCCCAGTGAATAGCTCCTCCGTGCTTCCATATCCTAGCAGGTTGATAGCCTAGCGGGACCCTAGCTTACCCAGCTCCCTAGACTGGAGGGAGAGGCCAACACGGGTTTCCCGCCCCACCCTACCCAGGGGCAGGGGTGAAGACATCACCTCCTCCCCTTCCCTGCCAAGGTCCCCTGGAAGTCCAGGAAATGTGGGGGAGGACCTGCCCCTTCCCCCCAGCCTAGGGAGAGGATGACATTGGGAGGGGGCCCGCAACCCAAGAGGGGTCCCAGGAGCCGCCTCCAGGAAGTTGAGGAGGAAGAGATACCCTAAGACAGGATTGGGGGGGCATGGGAGTATTAAGCGGTGGTGATGTGTTGTTTGGGGGTTGAGGGGCTTTTTGTTGGTGGGGGGGGGCTTCGGTGGCTGCCCCAGGGAGACTGCGTCCAGACTTGAGCCTTAGCCCCTCCCCCATGTCTCTCCCCAACTCCAGGTCCTGCTAGAGCGACATGATGGTGGAATCCGCCTCGGAGACAATCAGGTCGGCTCCCTCTGGTCAGAACGGCGTGGGCAGCATCTCTGGGCAGGCGGATGGCAGCGGCGGCGGGGCCGGGGCGGCGGGCTCTGGTGGCACGGGCAGGGACTCGGCGGCTGGAGCAGATAGCAACGGCGAGATGAGCCCGGCGGAGCTGCTGCACTTCCAGCAGCAACAGGTAGGATCAGGCACCCCTCCCCAGCATCTGGGAGGAGGAGAGGGGCGCGCTGGGCCTCGTCCCAGTCTCTTCCTGGCAGCGCCGGTCACAGGCTTCCTGCCAAGCAGCTTCACTTTTAACCCTCTTGAAAAGGTCCAGCCTCCAGGGACCCCCCTCTGTGCCCTCCCATTACAGTGGCCACCTAAGGGGGGCGGGGAGCCGCGCTCCCAGGAGAGAGAAGTGGGACCCAGGAGGCCAACAAGTCAGGGAGCTTGGAACAGTCTGAGAAATGCCCACAAAAAGAGACGCCCCGGGCAGTAGGCTTGAGAGTGTGTCTCTGGGGTGGGTGGTGGCCTCGGCTCTCCTCCTGCACACTGGCTAGGTTAACAGGGTTGCGACAGGGAGACCACTCTCTAGGGTGCATGTTCCTTGGAGGAATGGGCTGTGTACACAGCGGTATCTTCACTTTATTTGTATTGTAAAATATTCCCCACCGCCATCTCTGCCTGGGCCCCTAAATCCAAGCCGTGAAGAAATGAAACTTCGAGGCACTAGAGTCCAAAGCAGCTAGGAAAAGGCCAAGAGCAGGAGGTGATGACAGGCCTCCATTTTTAGGGGTCAGACTGGGAATCCCTATCTGCCTCCTCCTTCTCTTTTCTCCCCTCCATCATTCCACCCTAAGCTGCAGAGTTCAGGAGTTCAAGACCAGCCGCTGAAGTTTGAGAGGCCCTGGGGTGGGGAGCCTGGTTGGGTGATGACAGAGCAGGGGCCCCAGGTTCTGGCCCCACGGCCCCACCCCTGGAAAAAGGGAGAATCATGCTTGACAAGTTCAGGAGAACCGGCCCAGCCAGCCCTGGCCTTGGGATTCTCCTCCTTTTATTTGACTGCTCCCCAAGCTTGCTGGTGGCACTACCCCTTGGGGGCTCCACTGAGAATGCATAATAGTTAGGTCCTGCGCGCATCCCACGCACACCCCCACCCCTGCCTCAAGTGTGCACAGATGTGTATACCCACCTTGCCCTCATGTTCTCTCCCAGGCTCACCCTGGGGCTCCTCCCCTGATCCATAGCCCCTCATAGGGCCCTTTCCCACCACACTCTGCAGAGCGGGAGGTCAGACTTGGAGCAGCACCGTCCGAAGCCCAGCGCCCTGCCCGGAGTTGGTCAGCCACCACTAACACAGAAACTGAACCAATGCGGGTTAAGTCTCAGCCAGCCCCTTAACCAGCAGGACAACCTTGGCCAAGTCCTGGGGCCTCCCTTGAGCCTTGGCCTCCTCAATGCCTAAAGTATCGGGTTTTTAGGATCAGGTGCAATTTGAGTGTGAAGTCTCTTCACACACCGAATGGCCCATGTGGATGCTGACAGAATTGAGGACTTTAGAAATCACTTCCTCTTACGGACTGTGGAGACCTGTCACCTTTCCCTGGGGAGATAGCTCTTGGGAGTTTGCTGGCATCTCCCAAGCCTTCCCAATAAGCAGGATCTCTGGGAAAGAGACCCACAGAGTTTGTGACATCTCCTGGGGACAGAAGCTCAAAGGTCCAAATTCTACCCTTTATGAAAATAATAACAAGACACACCCCACCAGAAGTCTCCAAGGCCACCCGTTTTTTATAACCACCTCTTCCCTTCCCCTACCTCTGTGCACACAGGGCTAGGAAAGATTTTGAATGTGGTGGGGGATGGGATGGGGTGGGGAGAACTGACACTGGAAAGTGTCTTTTAAACAATTACTTCAACTGCAGAGTGAACATAGATATCTGTATAACTGGGAGATTTGTGGGGTGGAGAGAGACAGGACTTTCTGTACTGATCGGGTTTCTTTGCTCTGCATTGCACACAAGCCATGTTTTGCCATCTATATTCCACATTCTAGTTATTCCTGTTTGTTTTGGGGAATATCCCAAAGGCCTGGAAAATCCTATATCTGTTTCACAAATAAACTGGGGTGGAGACTTGGAGGCAGGCGGAGGGCTGTTTTATCCATTTGGGCTCACTCTAGGCCTGGTGCCTGGAGCCAAGGAAAATATTTGAGATTTAAAAAAGGTCCTGTTGGCTCTGAACTATGAAAGAACCCCACAAAATTAAAATGATAAGTTTTTCAATTAACAGGAAAGTTTGTGGCCCATCCTTCCAGCCCCAGTCTATGAGCCAGGCTTTGGGGGAAAACTTCAGGGGTAACATTTTCCGGTACCCTCAACGACAAATGTTCCTTACTATTTGTGGCGTAGATTAACTGTAGAAAAAAAAAGCCTGGCCCAGTGGGTTCCTCCTTCCTCCCCTCAGCCCCAATCAGGAAGTCCTTCAAGGACAAACAAACAAATAACCTTGCCTCGGTTTGGTGCTTTGGGTCTTTCTCATACACCAGTCACTTAATCACCTGGCCAGCCCTGGGAAGTGGGTATTATTATTCCCATTCTGCAGATGAGGTGTCACTGACGGCTTGGTGACCTCAGGTCTCCCGGTTCCTGGACTGGAGCTCAGCACAGCCTTGTTTTGGCCGCTACCCTTGTCACACAGTTCCCTGTGGGAAATGGAGGGAGTGAGGCCTGGAACATAGTAGATGCTAAATAAACGTTCACTGGTGAATGCGGGAGAGCCACTCCATTCCCAGCCTTAAAAGCCCTTAGACAAATGAAAGCAGTGGAAATCAACACTCTCCGCAGGCCCTACGTCACCACTCTAGAGGAGGGAGGTTGGGGGCAGGTGTGCAGGCTGTGCACTGCTCCCACTCCTCCTCCTCGGGCCTCCTTGGGCCTCCAAGCCCCTCTCCCTCTTTCCGTCCGTCTGCTGGTCTCTGTCCCTCTACTCTGGGTAAACAAGCCCTGGAAATGCAGGCTTGGCCTTTGGGAGTAATGAGTTGACAGAGGGGAGGGAGATAAACAGGGCGAGTCAGAAGTCAGACCAGTGACAGGACTGGAGGCTGAAACAAACAGTGCCAAAGAGGGAGGCTGCATCACTTTGGAACAAGAGCAGGCACCTGTTTCCATGCAACAGCAGGCCCGGAGCTTGTTCAAACAGAGGCTAGGGGTGGGGGTGGGGGGGGAGACATGGTTTGGTGGCCAGGCCCTGTCTGACTAGAGAGAGGGTCCCCAGGTGGCTGCCCCCTCTCTGAGCAGCCAAGACCCGCTGCTTCTGGCTCCCTCCTCTCAAGCCCCTGATTGCTGAGTGGCAGAGCCCCACTGCCTCCGCGCTGTCCTTCGGGCTTTCACCGGGTCTCCAGTCTCACCCCCTTACGGGAAAAGAAGGCTCACGGTGCAGTAGGCCTTGGAGCGTGCATTCATTCAGCAAACATGCATTGAACCTTATTTACACCGGGCTCCCCGCACGCCAGCTGGGGTCGATGATCCCCAGCTACTATGAAAGAATACCCTGGACCAGCAGACATGCTGGCTACCCACCCATCCCCTTCCTTCACCGAGCAAAGTCTCCTTCCTCATTGCTCCTTCCTCCCCTGTTTTCCCTCTGATGGGTTTTTTCTTTGAAGGTTGGCCTTGCATTTTATCCTAATCTGATTTCACCTGGATGAAATGTCCCCCCGAGGCGGGGGTCCCTAGGGACTGCGCAGAAACCCTTTGGGCTCTGATGGGGAGCAGTGAGGGCCAGGACGAGTGTGGGAGGTGGCGGGCCTAGAGCAGCCTGAGGAACAGGGCCTGGCCGCTCTGGCCCAGGAGAGCCAGTCTTGGGGCCAGAGGGCTGGGCCAGGCGGGGTGGGGGCTACCAGGGCTGCTGGCGGCCACACTGAAAGGCGTCCTGGGCCTCCAGAGCCTGCACTTCCATTGTCCTCAGGTTTCGGGGGTGACAGGTCAGGGAGGGTCACAGGAGGGTTGCCTAGCGTCTGGGCACTCCCACTGCAGTTGCTGTGACAACCAGGGCCAAATCCCACCCTGTTCACATCCTGTGAGGACATTCAAAGGGGTTGGGGGGCTCTGCACATTAATGGGCTTTTAACTCACCCCCTCTAAGAGATGGGGGGGATGTCAGGGCATGGAGGAAAGGAAGAATGGAAGACATTTTTGTTTTCCTCCTGTGTCTGGCCCTCCTCTGCCCAAGCTACTTAGGGGAATGGGGTGGGGAGGCTTCTGGGGTGAATTAGCACACACACCCCCACCTCACACACACTGTCAACAGTGGTCTTTGGTCCTCAGGTCAGGGGCTCGTTTCTCCTTGGGACTCATGCCCCCAGACTCCACTCTTCCTCTCTGGTCTCACATCTTCTGGACTCTTCCCTTTTCTTTCAGTAGGGTGAGGCCCTCCCCAGGAGGTGCTGGGGACCTGGAGGGGAAGGGGGCCTGAAACCCAGCTGTGCACCCAGGCTCTGAGTCTCCCACCCACGTGGGCCTGCCTGTATCAGTGCATTGCTGGTTTTCATTTTAATGGTTCTAATTTGAGAATGCGCCGATGTCATTTTTACGAGGTTGGTGTAAAAAAAATTTACAGCCTTTCCAAAAAGCTTTTTTTTTTTTGCAAGGGAAAAAGGTGTAGAATCACTTCGGGGATTTTATGGTCTCCTCTCCCCCATCCTCCTTGCCCCCCTTTGCTGTGCCATTTCATTTTTTATGTCTCTGTTGGAGGACAGAGCCTAGCTAGTCAAGAACCTGGATCTCCCCAGGTCAGTACCTTTAGTGGTTGGGGCCACTGACCTCTGACCCTTCTCCCTGGGCCCCTTCCCTCCACTCTTGGGCTTCAGAGGAGTTGCATTTCAAGCAGTGGACGGAGAAGTGTTTCCTGTTTAATTCAACAAGTCCTTATTAGGCACCTGCTGTTTACTAGCTGTGGATTAGGTATCTACCCTCAGAGATTAATTATATCACTGCCTGCTTAAAATCCTCCAGCAATTCTTTCTTAAGCAAAGAATGAAATCTAGAATGAAAACCCTTGTCCCTGTGTAATCTGGCTCCTGCTCGCCTCTGGGACTTCCTCCCAGGCTACTCAGCTTGGCCACTCTGGCCTTAGTGGTTCATAATGCTCCAAGCTTAGTCCCACCTTAGGGCCCTTGCACCAGCTCTTTTTGTCCACCGTGAATACTGTCCCCTGAAAGAGTTCCCTCCTCACCCTAAATGTCTCCTAAGAGAGGCCTTCCCTGGCCCCAAAACTTAAGTAGGCAGTCAGCCATCCTCTGGGTAATGCTCAGTGTAACGCTAACCACCGTCTCTTCTTAGCCTGCTTGTCTTTGTTTTCATGTCTGGTTCATCCCGTTAGAACGTGATCCCTGTTAAAGCAAACACCCGGCGTCCCCAGAGGCTAGGATGGTGCAAGTGCCCTGTGGGGCTTCACAAATCCTCGCTGCATTATTGATAAATGAATAGAGAGTCACACTATGGCTGTGGGGGGCAGGGACAGGTGATGGGCTTTCCTGGGGCTCTTTTCAGGTTTGGGATAGGCTAACCACCACCTCCCCAATTGCCCTCCTGTGCCCCTTCCCCTAAATCTAGCCAGCCCCAGTTGAAATTAATTATCAAGACAATTTCTATCTCAGTTTTGCCAAAATTAGCTAGATGCAGACAAAAGAAGTTTGGATTTCATTTTGGCTGCCCTTCCGCACAGTCCAAATTAAACCAGAATTTGCCAGAAGGTCCTCCATCTTGCCCGGCCGCCCATGGCTCCTCTTCCCTGCACAGAGCCTCTGTCAGGCCCAGGGGATTCAGGTTCTGCCTCTGCTACTGTGTGACTTTGGGCGTGTCACTGTCCCTCTCTGTATCATTTCCAAATCTATGAAGTGAACTACAGCTACGTTTCACAAACCATTTAGCTTAAGATCCACCCAAAGAGATAGATTTTACTTGGAGCCCTAACACACGGTTTCATGAAACAGTGCTTATGCTTACCTAATAACTCTGATGCTTTCTTGTGTGTGTGTGTGTGTGTGTGTGTGCCAATTTTTTTGACCCACTAAATTGCTATTATGACCCACCATTAGATCATGACCAGCAATTTAGAAAACACAAGACTAGATGCCCTCCAACATTTCCAACTCACCAGGTCTTTGGGATTCTGCCGCTCCTACTCAAAGTTCAGCCCTTTCAAGCTCAAGTCTCTGAGCACCACATCCCCCTCCCTTGCAGTCCTCAGCCTGCAGAAAGGACCAGTAAACAGCCCTGCACCTGGCCTCCATCAAGAGCATGCCGGTCCCTCCCCCCTGAATTCTCAGAGACAGAAATGAGGGTGTGGTCTCATCCTGCCGACGACGAGAGACCCTCCTGCTCCAAGACTTGTTTTTCCTTTCATAGCAGCCCCTGTTGCCCTCCAAGCTCTGGCTTCATTCCCCTCCATCCCGCCCTCCCTGGTTGCCATCCGTTATAAGCCATTTGTTCCTAATTGTGGAGATCCTGCTAATGACTTCTGAATGGCTGAGGGGGGGAGGAGAGTTCGCCTTCATTAGCAAGACAGTTCTTGGGCTGGAGGGGGAGGGGGGCTCTAGGCTGGGGGGAGGGTTTGATGAGCGTGTCCTGCCAGGTGGCACTGGACAAAACCAGGAGCTGCCAGGGAAGGTGGCAGATTAATAGTGAAGACAAAAGTTGGTGTCCATTCCAGACCTACTGGGTGCCAGGCACTGTGCTAAGTACTCCACGAGCCTCCTGTACTCCTCACAACAGCCCTGGGAACCAAGGGCAGGGTTATCCCTACTTTGCAGAGGAAGAAACTGAGGCTCAGAGAGGTACCTTACCCAAGGTCACACAGTATATGGTGGAGCCAGGACTTGGATCCAGATCTCTGACCAGGGTCCATGAACTGAATGGCCTAGTACTGCCTCCTTTGAAGGAAAATTGGACTTTATCCCCCAAACCACAGAGCTGGAGATGAGGTTTTGAGTCCAAGGGGTAGAGAGAGGGAATTTAAGAGGCCTGATGACTCCCAGTTTGCCATTCTGCCCCGAGCCCCCACCCCCACCCCCGTTCCCTCCCTCCTCCTAGGGTTTCCTTGATGGCTTCTCCTTGCTGTGGGATACTAAATGCCTTTTCCCACCCCAGGCTGTATTTGGGTGTCTCTGGCCCTCAGGGAAAGGACATTGAGCTCAGCTTTCCAAAGATTCCTGTCTTGGTCTTGTCTGCCTGCCTGCACCAGCCTTACCTGCCCTTCACCCCTAGACAGCTGAAAGCACCCAGGCTCAGGGGAGAACAGAGTCACAGGCCTTGAGGGACCATGCACAAGCTCCTGAAGGCCCGGCAGGGGGTTGGGGGGCTGGGCAGTCAGAGGTGTCCACTCCATTTCCTGCCCATAGGACCTTGGGTCTCAGTTTCCCTGTCTGGAAGATGGAGACCATGACACGGGCCCTGCCTCCCTCAAGGTGGTGAAGTTTCAACAAGATGTAGCCCTATACAAACACCAGCTCTTGAACTCTGTCCACCTGGCCTGCCTCCCCTATTCAGCCTAGACCAAAGTGCATTGCACAAATGAGTCTGCTGTCTGCTGCTGGCCGGGGAGGGGGCTCACAGATGCATTTGACAACATCTGTGTTTTCAAGGGGGCTGTGACCTGGTCGGCATAATCAGAGAAAGTGGGGCTGGCTCGGTTGGGGTGGGGGCCACCATCACCCATGTCTCTCAGCAGTGGGCAGGCTGGTGATGTAATCAGGCCCCAGGGCCAGCAGCTGGTGTAGATGAGGCCTGGTGTGTCAGAGTGGTGGATAGGACTCAGGTGGGGCTCCAGGAAGTCTCTGACCTATCTGATCCCTTGGGTGACCCACCCTGGAGAGGGCATCCTGGGCCAGAGGGACCCCCTCGCTCCCAGAGTGCTGTCCCCAGCCGTGGGTCTGGATGTGTGGACATTGGTGTGGAGTGGGGGATGGAGCAGCACTGGAGTATGCTGGGACAGGGTCATGTCCAGGCCATCCAGGGAGGGGAGCTTGGACTCCAGGTCCAGGGTCTGCCCATCACCCTTACTCCTGGGCACCCACAGCATGATTTTTTGGTGGTACCCAAACCACTCTAAATTGGGTCAGGGCTGAGCTCTAAGCAAATGACACAAAATGACCTTGGTTTGTCCACTGTCACCTCCCTGTCTTCTCTAAGCACAGGGCCTGTGCATGGTGGGCGGCTGTACATGTGAGTAAGTGAACAAATGAAGGAATGAAGTGCCTGCAGGCCCCTGTGGGCTCCTCCAGCTTCTCCTGCTGCCAGCCTGGGAATGGTTTCAAGGTCCCTGGATTTGCTGGGGCATTTCACTCCTCTGTGCAGTGGGGGTCACTGTGCCAGGAACACACTTCAGCCTCCTGGCCCACTGGTCCACCTGAGGACCTTGCCCCTCAGGACTCGGGTCAGGGGCAGCGAGCGCCGCCACCTTCTCTGGGCTCTGCCGCCTGGTGCTCGCCTGCACTCCAGCTCTGAGGGGCCTCTGATGGGTCCCGCAGCTCCGCAGCCATGAGTCGTGGGGCAGGCCAGGTTCTGTGTGTGTGTGTGTCTGTGTGTCTCAGCACCCAGAACAGCCCCTCGCACACAGCAGGCGCTCAGTAATGTGAAGGAAGAAGTGAGTGGGGGCTGTCCCAGGAGGGTCCGGCCTTGGCTGGGCTCCTTGTCACTTGGCCTGCTGGGGAGGTAAGGCCCAGAGTGGGAGGAGGCCAGGCGGGTGAGTAAAGGATCCATCACAGATTAAGACTATAAAGCCTGTCATTTTTTCCTGTAAATCTTGTAATTTCGTGCTCCAGGGGACCACAAAGTAAGAGAGTCTGCGGGGAGTGAATCCAGCTCCCCGGGCCCCTCCCCCCAACTTCCCCTGGAAACCCCTCCCCTGGGTCACCTGGGCTGGCCAGCTTCTCCAAGCCTTTCTCTTCCCCCCAGCTCGCCCCCTGACCTCTGGCCCCCTACCTCTTTACCCCACATCTCCACCTTTGGAGGACAAGGAGCACGTGTCTGACTCATTAGACCCGGAGGGGGTCACTCAAGCACCTAGAGGCAGGGGCTCCTTCCTGATGACCACGTGGCCACCTCCCTTCCTTCCCTCACCGCCTCTCCCCCTTGCCACAGCTTCTTGGAGCCTTTTGACTCAGAGAGGTCAGATTTCTACTTTCTGAAGTGAATCTTGGAGAAGATTCCCCAGGCCACTTGTCCAGGGGAAGAAAGAGGGGCTGGGGAAGGCCTAGGATCTGGGGGGCTGGTGAGGGGCACGCTCGTGAGCTCCAGGTCTTCTGGGGGCCACATGCCCGCAGATACACCAGGGAGTATTTGGAGACCATGCTAAGGGAAGCTAGGTTCAAGGCTGGGGGCGGCTTGGCTATTTGATGGCAGTGAAGAACGGGCTTCGAAGGGCATGTGCATACATGCAGTGGGCACTCGTGAGCGTTTGCCAGGTGGTGAGTGTGTATGAGTGCATCCGTGTTGCACCGCACAAGATTTTGCCTTGTTGGTGCTTGTGGTGAGGTCAGAGAACAGAAGTCCATGTGAGGACAAACACAAGTGTGTGTGTGTGTGTGTGTGTGTGTGTGTGTGTGTGTGTGTGTGGACAGAGGTGAGGGAGCCGCAATGAGCACGCTTCATTACCTAGGTACACCAGGCAGGAGGCCGTGCTGGCCACCGGCTGGCTGAGCCGATGGAGAGAACCCACATTCCCAAGAAGGGAAGGGAATGGACACTTCTCGAAGCCACCTTGGTGCCAAGCTTGGGTCCTTTCGTCCCCCTGGTGTTTCAGAGATGGGTAGTGTTCCGGGTTTGCAGAAGAAAGTGAAGCACAGGGAGAGCATAACGTGCCCAAGGTCATACTGCTGGTCAGCAGCACAACTGGGATTCAAACCCAGGCATATCTGATGCCAGAGCCCCCTGCCAGAGGCCTGGAGGCAACTGCCTAGGGGTGCCGAAGGAGATCTTTGCGGAACACGGGAGAAGACAGGTTTTGTGCTCCTGGAATGTGGATTCAGGACAGGTCCCCACATCCCCTGCCTCTGAACCCCACAGTGACCCAGAGTGGGGTGATGGAGGGCTTGGCCGTCCTTACAGAGAACTTCCTGGGCCTCCCTCCCTGACCTCCCATTCTCCCACCAGACCTCTCAGTGCTCACCTTCCAGGCTCATGGATGGGCTGGAGCTGCTCCCCCTGCAAACTCCACACACCTCCCACTGCTACGACCCTGCTGACTCGGAGTCCAGTCCAAGCCACTGGGGCCTCTGAGCCCAGACCACCACAGTGAGGTCAGAGTTACTCACCAGAGGTTCAGACACACCCTTGAGGACTTGACCGAACTCCCCCATACCATGAGGCCCTGCACCCAGATTCCCTAGACTCAGAAGGTCACACAATGCTCAGACCCTGACACTCCACCCTCATCCCCCTCAGCTGGGTGCAGTGACTCCAAGTGAATGTTACTCCCTTTGCTTCCAGACCAGCCACCCGGCCGAGGCTTCCTGGGCTCAGATCCTCTCTCTGACACCTCCTGGCTGTGTGATCCTGGGCAGGTTACTTTACCTCCTGGAGACTGTTTCCTCAGCTGTAGAATGAAACTGATAACCTCTACCTCACAGCCTCACAGGAAGGAGTCAGTGAGATCTTGTGTGTAAAGGCCCTGACGCATAGTAGATGCTCAGCAAGTAGTACCTAGCATTAGTACCTGGAGTCCATCTGCTGTACTTTCCCCTGGGATCCTTTGTCGCCACTGTCCCTTCCATTTGCTGCCCCCATTAAGTCCCAACGAAACCTCTCAGGTCCCAGAGTGAGGCCCCTATAAGGCTCTGATCCCCACACCCTGGCAGCTCCTACATTTAGGCTTACTGCCAAGTCCAAGTGGACCCTGTGACCCTCTAACTCACCCCCAAGACCTTCCACCTTAGTCTGGCCTCCTCCCCCTTACTGCCCCCAGACTCTCCCTAAAACCTGGATGCTGCACTGTCCCCTGATGGACCCTGCCTCCTCCGGGCCCTTCAGGCCATTGTTGGAGCAGGTAGGCCCTCCGCTGACAGCTGACCAGGCCCCTTTCTTGCAGGCTCTCCAGGTGGCCAGGCAGTTCCTGCTGCAGCAGGCCTCCGGCCTGAGCTCCCCGGGCAACAATGACAGCAAGCAGTCGGCCTCTGCAGTGCAGGTGAGGAGGAGGGCAGGGGAGGCCGAGTGGGGAGGGTGGTCTTGGCCCCGGAGACGGGCCCGCTGGAGGATGGCTCTGGCCAGTCCCCAGTGCCACAAAGTAGGCAGCTTTCCAGAAGCAAATGCAGTCAGTGCAGGGGTGGGGTGAAGAAACTTCACTTTCTCTTGTCTCCACCTGATCGCCCAGGCCTTCCTGTGCTCAGCCTCTTTGTGTGCGTGGCTCAGAGTGTGTGTCTGCGTTCAGCTCTCGCCCTCTCTGGGTACCTCCCGCTTGCTTCCTTTCCCTCGCTCTGCCCTCTGGGTCCCCGTCCCTTCTCAGGTTTCTGTTTCTGCATCCCCGTGGGTCACTTGGTCTGTCCCTTTCTCCCGGGCTCTTTCTTAGATGCTGAGGTCACCACATGCCTCCTCCCCACCTCTCATTCACCAGCTCTGTCTCCCCCAGTTTCCTGTCTCTTGGTGTCTCTCTGTCTCTTTTGTTTTCCTTTGCACAATCTGCCCTTCTTTCCCCCTTTCCCTTCCCCCAGCTTGCTGGCCCATCTGGCTGGCTGGGGGGAGGGGAGATCTGTGGGAGGTGGGGGGGTGGGGAAGCCGGGCCTTCTGTTTACCTTTTGTGTCACAAAGAACTTGGGAGAATTGCGGTCTGAGTCGGGTGGGTCACGATCCGGGCAGCCAGCTCCCCTCCCCCTGGGCCATGCAGCCCTCCTTCCTCGCTTCCCCACCCCTCCCCACAGCAGCAGGGGAGGCTCGGAATTGGGGAGAGGATTAAGCAGAGCTTTGAAAGGAAGTTTATCTAGGGGAGGAAGGGTGAGCCCGATCCTGAGCGAGAAGCTTTGGAGTTTGTGGGGGTGGGGTGCTGAGGGAAGGAGGGAAGTGAAGAGCACAGCAGGGATGAGGTGCTCGGTGCTCCAAGAAGGACCTGGGACTAGGCTCTGTCCTGGGGTGGGGTGGGGGAGTGGCAGATTCCAGACTCGGAGGAGTATCTGAGTCCTATGTCAAACAAGCTTATGTTTGGAAAATGGTTTGAAGACGTTCAAGGTGACTGACGGATGTGGGGCCTGAGCAGTGGCCCTCTTTTAGAAGTCTTGAACCTATTGAGACAGCCCTCAAGGAGGAGGAGTTGGACCAAAATGGGTAGTGGTCTGGATGGAGAAGTGAGAACCGAATCCAGAAGGTTAATAATTGGAAGAAGAGAAAGTTCTCGCGCTGGACAGATGTAGAAGGTTCGCATGCCCATGTGGTGTCAGGACTGGGCTTCTTGGAATTAGGGATCCCCCCATGCCCCCATCTCCCCTGGGTCTGAAATGGCCCTCAGGCTACTGCTCTGAGTCGTCCTCACCTTGGGCCCGGCCTCACACCCCCTTCTAAGAGCAGGGAGCAGCATTCCTGTTCCCCCAGCAAGAGAGGGCCTGCTGACCCAAGGCAGGAGGGCAGGAGCTTGATGGTAGTTGGAGGGACTTAGGTCAGCCATCAGGAAGGACTTTACAGCTGGCTGTGAGGGGTAGGAAATCTGAAATAATTGAGAAGGGGAGGGAGGCTATGGAATCTTCCTCAGGAGAGTCCCTCACCCAAAATGAGATCAGCCCTGGATGGCTTAGAGTAAGAGGCAGAGGTTTTGGTCAGAGAGACAGAGCAAATGATCCTTTTCTCAGGCCTCCTCTCTCCTTGCTTCCCCCTCCGAATCATTGCCTGATTCATCCATTCATCAAATACTTGCTCAGTACTAATGAAACTAACAGCATTCACAGAGTGCTTACCATGGGGCAGACGCTAAGTGCTTTACAAGTGTCATTTGTCTCCCTTTACCCTCACAATCCTCTGGGGTCTAGCAATGCTATTATTAGCCTCATCTTGCGGATGAGGAGATCTTGGCCCAGATAGGTTAGGTCACTTGTCCAGAGTCACACAGCTAATAAGGGACAGAGCCAGGATTTGACCCCAAACAACTAGCTCCAGAATTTAGACTTGAATGCCTACACTGTGCACAGCAGTGAACACCAGTAGTCCCCAGATGCAGAGCCCCGGCCGGATGATGCTCTGGGTTCAGGGAGATGGGGTTCATGGGGCCGTGTCTGAACTTCCCCAGGAGACTGGTGCTCCGGCTGTTGACCCTCTTCCTCTTCCAACTCTGGATACCTTCCTTGCCTCTCATCCCCATCTTTGGTTCACAGTCTTTAAGGAGGTGGAGATTCTGTCCCTGAGTGGGGCCCAGGGCTTACAAATTGCTTCTCTGTGAATAAAGTGGTTAATGAAGATAGATAGATGGCCACTCATTTCTGGTGACACTGCTCTGCTCCCCAATGCAAGGCAGGATTGACTGCCTCACCTCCCAACTGTGTTCACCACCCCTCTCCTGGAGCCAGCTTCAGAAGTTTCTAGAACCATGTTAGTCTCCAGCTCCAGCCTGGAGATGGCCTAGTTTGTGCCCAGGCCTGTGTGCGCCCCAGGCAGGGAGAGGTCAGTTACAGAAGGCAGCAAAGGTAGCTGGGAGTTTTAGGGGGCAGAAGGGACAATGGCTAGGGCCAGGGCCCTTAGCTCTGCCCAGCATCCATAGCATCTTCTCAGTGCCCCTGAGGCTGACCCTTCCAGGATTTCTGGAAATTCATCTTGGTGCCCCATCACTTCTTTCTTGCTGCAGTCCCAGCCCAGAACTAGTCTGAGGACTTCCTTCTGGTCTTCTATAAGGGAGTTTAACCTAAACCAAGCTCTAGCCTGGTCTCCCCACTTGAGCCAAGACCCTAGACCCCACTTCAGAGTTTGAGTTTGGGTCCTTGATTCTGGCACCAAATTGCATCCATGGGGTGCTCAGCCTCCCCACCCTCAGCCCCCGGACAAGCTTCCTCTCTGTAAGCTGCCACCCAGCCCAGCACACTGTACTCATGGTGGGTGGAGGACCCAGGGGCCTGGGCAGGGTCCCTGAGGGAGGGCCTGGAGGCAGCTGTGGGCATACAGCCCATGGCTCACACTGCTTTTAGTAAGCATTTAGCTGCCTTGGCCACCCTCCAGACAGTGACTCACGGGCCTTGCTGAGCTGACAAGCTGACAGTGTCTATCCTGGCACATCCTAGAGGGGTCAGCGGGGACACCAGGGGAGCTCCAGCTCAGTTCTCAGAACCCTAAGGGGCGTGGGGGGATGGCGTCAGCCAGCTCAGGAGCTCAGCATGCAGCAGCCACCTCCCTGACCTTTCTTGACCCCCTGGACCCCGGTGGACAAGTACACACCAGGTAATCCGTCTGCAGCTCTGCAGCCGCCTCTCCGGCCAGCTGTTCGGCCAATTGGCAGGAATGGCGGGGGCCAGGGAGGCCTTCCAAGGTCATCTCTTCCATTCCCCTGTGTCCAAGTAGGAAAGCCCCAAGGAAGGAAATGCCACATCCTTTTTTGCATGCCACTCACCGTGACTCACAGCCCTATGGCTGGAAAGATCCCTGGGTGTCTGGTCTGTCTCCCTGCCTGGGCCGTGTCCATCTCTAGTTCAGTCCTCCCAGGATGAGAAGGACAGGCCCTGGGCACTGGTCCTCAGGGACCCGGGCCGGCCACACGGTGCCTTCTGGGATTGGGGAAGTCATGGAGACAGGAGAGGGAAAGGAGAAAAGAGAAGAGGGATACCTAGAATGTTTTACAAAGAAGTTTTCTCTACATTGGCATAGAATTTAATGGCCTACACATCACTTTCATTTACCCCTATTCCCACTGTCCCTTTGGGGACAGACCAGGTTATTTAAGTTCTCTAGGTCTCAGTTTTCTCATCTGTAAAACGGTAACAATGATTAGACCCACCCCCATTTGCTGTGAAGATTTAGCCAAGTGCCTAAAGGCATGTAATTAGCATTAGCGGTCTGGATGGAAAAGGTGAGGCGGGGTGATTTCAAAGAGTAGTCCCTGTCAGGGACAAGAACCTAGGTCACCTGACTCAGATATGCAGGACTCTGAGCTCTGTGCCACCACAGTGGGCACCCCCACAGGAGGAGGAGAACAGAAAGGGCGGCTGAGCCGCGCCTCCCAGTCTCGGGGGCGCCCAGCAAGGGATGCAGGCTGGCTTCGCAAGGGGTATGGGTCTGTGCCACTGTCTGCCCCCTCACCCAAGCCCCTCCGAGAGTGAGGACCAGAAGACCCCTACAGCCTGGCTTTCCTGAGTCTCCTCCAGATACAGTTGTAAAAAGGAGCTTCGGCTTTGGATCTCCAGACTCCTCCACGCCTCCGCTCCCTGGATAATTCAGTTTCCACCCACACTTCCTAACCTTCCTCAAGATCTGCTCCGAGGTAGGGAAGGCAGTGTGGACAGGGAACCCACCAGGGGCCATGGAGTTCACAGACCCGGGCTTGAATCCCAGCCCTGCCACTTACGGCTCCTCATTAGAGGCCCCTGGGAGCCTTCATTCACACAGAGCATTCACTGCTAAAGAGCTAGGGCTTGCCCCTCCCAGGGCTGTTGGCACAGAGCTGGCTGGGATAAAGGAGAAAAGCCCAGGGCTGGGGCTCAGCCACAAGTTATCGGGGTGGGGCGTAAGAAGAATTGGGGGCACTGGGACTTCCCCCTGATGTCCCTGGGTCCGCTACACTTCCCCCGCTGCTCTTCTGCCAGGGGATTCCCTAACTGGTGGCTTGAGGCTGAGTCCTGCCCCTGGCAGGGATCTGGAAGGGCACCAGCTCCTCCTCCCCTGCCCAACAACCCATGAAGCTAGGGGGAGGTGACAGGGGCCACAAGTCCCCTGAGGACATAACCTGTCACATCCTGCCCAGGACAAGTCCCTGCAGGATACTCCTCCCTGACTAGGCTGCCCGAACCCCTCCCTCCCCACCCCTGGGCTGGCAGAGGGGCCTCTGATCTGCTGGGGAAGGTATTTCAGCTCAGCGGAGCAAACAGAGTGCCTGCTGTGTGTGGGAAGGGGGGGCGGGGGGTGCTTCTAGGGTTTGGCAGTGGGAGGGGGAGATGAGACAAGCCAGGCTCCGAGCCCCATCAGGGCACCTGTCCTGCCAAAACAGCGGGACAAGACAGTGTTGCAACTGGGGCCTCCCTGGCTATGAGCACCCAAAGCCCAGGGATTTCGGGAGGTGGGGCAGAGAAAAGAATGATGTTCTTGCTTTTCCAGGAACCTTTTGCTGGTAGCTAGGTTCTCTGAGCCTCCTCCAGAGGCCTAAGCCAGGGCAGGGGATAGAGAGCTGTTCCACTCTGAGAATCCTGCATGTTCCTGCCAGAAGGCGTCATCTCTCTCGTAGTTCAGTGCCTGGTTTAGGCTTTGAGGAAACCGACACGCCAGAGACAGCAAGTGACTTGCCTGGAGGGCACACAGCAAATTCGGTCCAGAGCTCAGAGTAGCAGCCTACCTCCTGACTCCCTGCCTGGTGTTCTTTTCCAGCCCGCTTTGGCTTGACTAATACACCCAGGCGGGCACTCGCTGGGTCAGCTCTGGCCTCTGTGTGTGCCCTCCAGACAGCCGTGCCACAGTATGTGACGTGTATGGGATCAGAGCCAAAGTCCAGGTCCTCATGCCATGTGGGCCGCAGACTGCCCTCTGGCCAGGCCCGCCTTGGAGATCGGGCTCTTGGAACAGACCGAGCAAGAGCTGGGGATGGCTAGGTGTGGCCCGTCCCCATCACTGGGGGAGAAAACCTGCAAGGCATGGCTATGGGTTCTACTGACTGGTGTCACTGGGGTCTGCTCTTGGTGCCCTGGATAAAGGGCCTCCTGCGGTAACAGCCCACCCTCATGGGCACCTGCTGTGTACCCGGCTCTGTTCTCAGTATCAGTTCATTAATCCTCATGAGAGCCCTAAGAAGTGGGCGCTGCTCTACTTCCCTTCAGAGACAAGGACATGGAGAACAGGGCGGTAAATCACTTGTCCAAAGACACACAGCTCGTAGGTGGCAGAGCCAGAATTTGAACCCATGCCGTCTCCCTCCAGTCCACGCTGCCATACTGTGGGTGGGAGCGCGGGAGCAGGCTAATGGGGCCCAATCCCACAGGTGCCTGTGTCGGTGGCCATGATGTCGCCGCAGATGCTTACCCCCCAACAGATGCAGCAGATCCTGTCGCCCCCACAGCTGCAGGCCTTGCTCCAGCAGCAACAGGCACTCATGCTGCAGCAGGTGAGTCTGGCCCCAGGGCAGCTGGGAGGTCCTGGCCTCCCATCTCCCACCCTGTTTACTGCCAACATCCCTGCTGGCCAAAGCCGGGGCAGAAACCTGAGAGACTGCTCAGGCTGGATTGATCTGCATTCCTGCAGGGCAGCTGGGGAAAGGTCAGGGGTCAGGCCTCTCCCACAGCAGCACCCCCATGCTCCCCCTCTTGCCGGCCCCACCTCTGTATCCAGAACCCCAGGGAAGGGCAAAGCACTGGAACATCCTGGCACCTCGCCATGATGTATTCAGGAGACCCAAAGAGAGGCAGGGAGGGCTCAGAGCTGTGGGGTGAAGCCCCCTCTCCCTTCTCCACTCCCTCCCCATCCAGGCCCTGCTGGGGACCCTCAGAGCAGACTGAGGAGAGCAGGCATCTCCCCGCGGGGTATCTCTTTCATCACCCCAGTGAGACTTCCCCACTTCTGCCTCCAGGAGCCCCATAACGACAGGGCTGGGGTTGTTCCCGGTCCGCAGTCCCCGGCACATGGTAACCCACTCCCCCCCCCGCCCCCCTCCACCTCCCACCCAGCTGCAGGAATACTATAAGAAGCAGCAAGAGCAGCTCCACTTACAGCTCCTCACCCAACAGCAGGCTGGGAAGCAGCAACCCAAAGAGGTAAGGGCTTGGACAGACCTGATGTGCCCCCTCAAAGGACCGCTGCCCCAGTCCTCTCCTGGCCAGAGGCTGGGTGTCCTGCAGTGGCCAGGAGAGAATTGCCTTGTGGGAATAGGAGACAGATCAGGAAGTGCTGGGAGGGAATCATGGGGCAGGGGAGGGAAATGGGAACGGGGTGGGGGCGCTGCACACAGTTCTCCGTGCCCTCATCCCCACTCCGTCCTTCTCTCCTTGCCTCGTGTTGTCGGATTAATGAGAACGGGCATCTGGTGGCCCTTGCTCATGACCAGCTGCCTTGTCTGGCCCTTTCCTGCCCACTTGTCTCTTAGTGACTTAGCACTTCAGCGCCCCCCCCCCCGTTTGCTAGTCCCTCAGCAAACCACTTGCACTGCTTCCCCCAACCCTGCCCCAATCTCTGCCACTTCTTGTAATATCCCGCCCTTCCCCTCCAGAGAACTCCGCAGCTTACATCCCGGGCCTCACCTGGGCCACAGTGCCTCCTGAGCTTCCATACCAGGCCCCTGGGCTCCTCCTCCATGTCCCAGACATGTGCCTCCCTCCTGCTGGCCAAACCACAGCCAAGTCCTGAGTTGCCTCTTCCCAGAAGGCTGCCCTGCTGACGCCCAGTCATTTCCCAATGCCCTCAGCCTCCCCCTCAAGGTCTTGTCATTGTTGCATTCCCTGCATTATCTCTAGGCTGGCTTTATTGAATAGCCAGCCCCCCACCCCCCACCCCCAGGGCAGGCAGCCAGCGACGTCCCTGCCTCCCGAGCACCCAGGACAGGCTTGGCTCCTGGGGCTCAGAAAAGACTTGCTGACGGGCTGACTTGTTAGTGCCTGTGTGAAGAACTGAAGGGGGCCGGGGGGGGGGGGGGGGGGGTGTTGAGGGAGAGAGCCGAGCTCCAGACCTACAGCGAGCAAGTGAGCAAGAGTGCGCCTGAACAGAAGAGCTGTGACTCTCCCCCAAGCCTGGGTCCCGATGACCAGCTGATGCTGATCTTTTAAGGTCCCATCAGACTCTTCGATTCCCTGTATCTAAGAAGCAGGAGAAGAGAGGAGCTGGAGGGGGTAGGCCCCCTCCTCAGCGCAGAAGGGGGGCACCCAGGCATGTGGGAAGGGTGCCCGCCAGGCGGGAGTGGCCCCCGGAGTCTGACAGGCTCATCGATCATTGTGATGAGAGCCCCCCCCCTCCGGCTTTTCCAGGCGAGCACAGCTGCGGTGCGGGGAGCTGAGGCAGCGGAAGGAGGGGGGCGG
Organism: Callorhinus ursinus; assembly: GCF_003265705.2. Taxonomy (NCBI): domain Eukaryota; kingdom Metazoa; phylum Chordata; class Mammalia; order Carnivora; family Otariidae; genus Callorhinus; species Callorhinus ursinus. The sequence goes on from NW_027397084.1 coordinate 668,263, forward strand.
GAGCAGGAGGGCGTCGTGCTGAGCGTCTGGGTCCGCTGTGTGTGTTTGCGTGCGCGCACGCGCGTGCGTGCGTGCGTGTGTTTACTGCGAGGAGGCATGCAGCCCTATGGAAGCTGGGCCGGGAGCAGAGAGGCTGCAGCCGCGGACGCCACTACGACAGCTCCGGGGCCTGACAGGCCCTGGGAGGGGGTGGCCGCAGGGTGGGGGCCGGAGGGCGTGCCAGAGGCTGATGGCACCCCTCTCTGCCCGCCCCCTCGGGCCCCCCACCAGGCACTGGGGAACAAGCAGCTGGCCTTCCAGCAGCAGCTCCTGCAAATGCAACAGTTGCAGCAGCAGCACCTGCTCAACCTGCAGAGACAGGGGCTGGTCAGCCTGCAGCCCAGCCAAGCCTCAGGGCCCCTCCAGACCCTCCCGCAAGGTGAGTACCCCCCCCACCCCACCAGCCCAGACCCGGCCTGCCACCCCCTCCCCCCTTCCTCGCCGCCCCCCCCAGCTGGGAGGCCCCTTGGGTTCCTGAGGCCCCGCCAGCCTCCTGCCTCTCTCTCCTGCAGCAGCCGTGTGCCCGACGGACCTGCCCCAGCTGTGGAAGGGCGAGGGTGCCCCCGGGCAGCCCGCCGAGGACAGCGTCAAGCAGGAGGGGCTGGACCTCACCGGCTCAGCCACCACCGCTACCTCGTTTGCCGCCCCCCCCCAAAGTCTCACCCCCCCTCTCCCACCACACCCTGCCCAACGGACAGCCCACTGTGCTCACACCTCGGAGAGACAGGTGCGGAGCCCAGGAGGGGAGAGGGCAGTGCAGACCTGCCCAGGGGCACCCTGCGACCCCAAGGGATGGCACCCGTGGTGAGGGATGGCAGGGGAAGGCGGAGCTCGGGGACCTGGAAGTTTACCCCTCTCCCAGGGCACACAGAATTGTTTTCAGCCTCTGGGAAACCCATATTCGGGACAGAAACATCACCAGCAGGGGAACGGGGCCAAAGTAGCCCCAGGGCTGTTGGGGTCTTAAGGATCCCTGACCACTGCCTCCCTCTTGCTTTCCTAGCTCCTCCCACGAGGAGACGCCAGGCTCCCACCCCCTCTACGGACATGGAGAGTGTAAGTGGCCAGGCTGTGAGACACTGTGTGAAGACCTGGGCCAGTTTATCAAGTAAGTGTTGCCCCCACTCTCCATTCCCCGCCCCCCAGCAGCCTTTCCACAGGGCCCCTCACCTCCCCAGCCGGCCACCTAGCTTGCCCCTCTTTGGTCCTTCAGCCACCAGCTGTCCTGCTGTCCTCACCCCTGGGGCGCCTAGCCTAGCTCCTTCCCTGCCCCCACCAGCTCCCCGATCCCCCCCATCTATTTTTGCAGGGACCTGCAGGCTCCATAAACCCCGTCCCCAGGCTGTTAGAGCCCCTCAGGGTGGGGGTGTGAGGAGCAGGCGAGGACACCGCCACTGCCCTCCCCGGCTTCCCCCAGACTCAGCCCGGGAGACTGATGGCCGAGTGACAGGCCGTAGGCCGGTGGACAGGCAGAGCGGGAGGCGGCCAGCTGCCACAGCCGTGCCAGGCTCTGTCACTGACTGATTAACTCTGCTGTCTCCCAGACCCTTGCAGCATCAGGGTCAAACAAATTGTTTTCACGCTTCGTCAGAGGTTTACTTAATTAGTTCATTTGCAATTAGATCTCTCTGTAGCTGGGATTTTAGCAAAGACATCAAAGGAGGCTGACGAGAAGGCAGCTTCCTTCGTTGCCCCATTGCCCCGGTTTTTTTGTTTTGTTTTGTTTTGTTTTTTCCCCCCACCTCTTTCCCTTTGTATCTCTTGGTCTGTCTGCTTTCCAGGCTGTGGGCGGGATGGGAGGGTGGTGGCTGCAGGCAAAGTAGGGCCAACTCTCTTCTCTGCCCCCTCCTGCCCCGAAGACACCTCAACACAGAGCACGCCCTGGATGACCGGAGCACAGCCCAGTGCCGGGTGCAGATGCAGGTGGTACAGCAGCTGGAGATCCAGGTGCGGCTCTGAGGATGCTCGGGAGGGATGCGGGGAATGCCAGCCCCTGCCCCACCCTCAGCACTGACTTTCCAGGAGGAGTTGAGAGGGTCTTGAGGATGGGTTGAGAGAGTCTTGAACTTATGCTTTCTTGCTCCTAAGTGCCAAGGTCGTGAGGTCATTGCAGTTATATTCTCAGGAGCAAAGCAAGGCTGGGGGTGTATCTGCTGGGAGGCCCAAAAGAGCAGCATCCATATAAAAACCATAAAAATACCAACAGCTAACATACAGAGCACTTACTTGGTGCTGACTTAAATACTTTACCTATAGAATTCCAGGAGTCCTAAACAACAGTATATGGCAGATACTATTCTCATCCCCACTTTACAGATACGGAAAACTGAGGCCCGGAGAGGTGAAGTGACTTGCTTCTGTTCACTCATCCTAGTGGGTGGCAGAGCCAGGATCAGAATCTCGGCTGTCTGGCTCCCGAGTCTACACCCTGTAGCACGTAGTACTCAGGACAGTCCGGCATTTCCCTCTGGCACCTAGCAGAGCGCCCTGCCATGAGAGGGTAGTTGTGAAAGACCTATTGAATTTATGAATGGGGGTGAATGAATCATTCATCCATTCCTGTGTTTCCATTCATTGCACGAGGACCCTCTCACACACAAGTGCCACTGAACTTGGGTGTTGTTCAGCCACAGCCTCTGCCTTCGATGGGGAGAAAAAGCATGTGTTGTTAGCAAGGGGGCCCCTGACCTGTAGCTCAGCAGCTTGCTGAGCTCGAGCCTGGGACGCACGGTCTGGAGGAGAAGTGGGGAGGGCTTCACGGAGCCGGCAACCCCAGGCCCTGGCCTTAAGGGTAGGAGGGGGCAGAGCAGAGCCGAGGCCTTCTAGGAGCAGGGGACAGAGGGAGCCAGATGCTGACGTGTGGAGGAGAGGGGTGGTGGGAAGAGGGATTTTCTTGGGTGTCTGGTGGGGGAGAGGTGGATGTGGAGGAGGAAGAGGACCGGACCCCTCGGGGGCTCAGCCCCTGCCCGCATCCTGCCTCTCCACAGCTCGCCAAGGAGAGTGAGAGGCTGCAGGCCATGATGGCCCACCTGCACATGCGGCCCTCCGAGCCCAAGCCCTTCAGCCAGCCAGTGAGTGACTCTCCCCTCCCTGCGCCCTCCCAGGACCCCTGGGACTCCCACCCTTGGCGCTGGTCTCAGCACCCTCCCCGTTGCTCACAGCTGAACCCGGTCCCCGGCTCCTCCTCATTCTCCAAGGTGACCATCTCTGCAGCAGACTCATTCCCAGATGGTCTTGTGCACCCCCCCACCTCGGCCGCTGCCCCTGTCACCCCCCTTCGGCCCCCTGGCCTCAGCTCTGCCTCCCTGCACAGCGGGGGCCCCGCCCGCCGGAGGAGCAGTGACAAGTTCTGCTCCCCCATCTCCTCAGGTAAGGACTGCCAGGAGGGTCATCCCCTCCCCCCCAGGCTGGACTCCCCACCCCCACCCCCGGTCCGGCTACCTCATCCTCTGCCTCTCTCCCCCAGAGCTGGCCCAGAATCATGAGTTCTACAAAAACGCCGACGTCAGGCCCCCCTTCACCTACGCCTCCCTCATCCGCCAGGTGAGCGTGGAAGGTAGACGGGGTGGGAAGGGAACCCAGGCTGCACCCCCACCTCGGTATCCCAGCCTCCATGAGGGTCCTGGGGCCAGAGGAGAGACTTCCCCTCCCACACCTGTCCTCTCCCACGGGCACAAGGGCTTTCCTTCCCAGCTGGACAGCCTCTGGCCCGGGCTCTGTCTGAGTCCGTGCACTGCTCGTGCAGGTGTCCCTCTGAGGGCACACACGCTGGTTTTGCTGACCCACTGTGTCATTCATTCTCTCATTCCCATGTACGTACGCTCCTGGGAGACTATTTTCTGATAGACTTACGGTCACTCTCAGTTGGCTGCCACCTGCCTGCCTGCCCCTCCTTTCCTCCCTCCCTCCCCCCCCCCCCCCCTCCCCCCCTCTCTCCCTCTCTCTCTCACACTCTCACACACACCCCCCTCTGTTCCTTCCCTCACGGCCTTAATGCTCAGGAATATTCATACGAATAGGCATTTGCACAGATGTGCTCTTGCTCTGACCTCCCAGGTAGGCACATCCTCACACGTTTCCTTATATGCAAACATACCCAAACTCATGCTTAGGATGCCCTTTGCCAAAATCAGGATAAATTGCAAACAGTCCCTACCCCGTGGGTATCTCTCTCCAGAGAATACTGCTTCATTTTCCTTCCAGGGCAGGGGCCCTTGACGCCAGTTCCCCTCCAGAAGGAGTTCATGTGCTCCTTGCACAAATGCATAGCCCTTGAGGCTCGTGTTTCCTTCGGCCTCTGGCTGGACCATAAGTAGCCTGCCCCACGCAGGGGATCGACAACACCCACCAGTCCTCCTGTCCATAAGCCTCTGTAGTGGGCATCCTCTGTTCTCAGGGCTGAGATTCAGGGGCCAGGCAGAAAGGATAGAGCACAGGCCTGTGACCCTTCAAGGCCCAGACTGAGGGTCCCTCTGCTTCTTTCTGGCCCACAGGCCATTCTGGAAACCCCTGACAGGCAGCTGACCCTGAATGAGATCTACAACTGGTTCACCAGGATGTTCGCCTATTTCCGGAGAAACACTGCCACCTGGAAGGTGAGGCATGCTCCTTCCTCCTTGCCAAGGGCCCCAGTCACCCTCAGACATCTCCACATCTCCTTGAGACCAAGGCTGTGTCACATTTAGTCCCCTCAGAGGGGCAGTTCTGCAGAAATGGCCCCAGTAGGGCCTGAGCCGCACCATGGGCCCCTCCACTCTCATCATGGGCTATGGAACGTTCTCTAACTGCCCCTTAATAGCCCCATCTTTCCAGCCTTGTGCTGCCTTCTTTCTGGCAAAAAACCGTCCCCTTCCCTGGAGTGCTCCCCCCATAGGCCCCATGAAGTAGGGCCTCCAGAAGTTCGTAATGCCTGAGGCTGTTAGGCCTGGGTTACACTCTCAAGAGACCCTAAGGGTCTGGGTACCTTGGCTAAAGGTGCATGCTCTGTAGCCAGGGGGCGGGGTGGGCAGTGTGTAGGCGCGGACCCATGGACTGTGCAGTGGGACAGAACCACAGGCACCCCCACCCTCTCCCCAGCTCTACCATGGCAGCAGGAAGATAATTGTCTCCATCCAGTTAGTCGTTTCAACACCTTCAGCCATAGAGTTTTCTCAGGGGACCAGAGGCAAGGAAGGGAGGAACCCTAAAAAAATGGGACACAGAGATGTGGACTGGGGCACTCAGCCATTTGTTTTCCCATAGCCAAGATGGGAGGGGGGGGTGTGTCTGTGTGTCTGTCGGTCTGTCTGTCTGATGGGTGAGAATCTTAGTGTCTGTGCAGCAGAGTGGAAAGGGATATCTAAATTGGGAGGGGGTGGAGGGAAGGAGAAGGGAGTGTTGGCGCCCTGCGGGGAAGGTTAGACACCGGGGAAGGAGTCCTTAGCCCAGAACCTTAATTGGATCCCTGGCTCTTGAGTCCCCCTGCTGGCCAGCTCATAAACTGCAGCAAAACAAGCTACCTCCCCCACCTCCCGGCCAGCTTTCAACAAGTGTCACTGAGGCCCTCTCCCCACCAGTGCCGGGCTGGGTGGGGTCTACACAGGGCCCAGTCTCCTCTGCACCGAAACGTGCTAACCGCAGCAGGACAGACTGCTCCACGACCTTTCCTATCCCCGCGCTGGGGAGAGAGGCTGCGAGGCTGGGGCAGCTACTCTGATTGGCTGTGAGTGATGTCATTTCCTGCCAGCAGGGTCCTGCCCTCTCCCTGAGCCAGCAGGGCCTTGCTGGGGCACTGGGTCCAGTCTCCAACCTTCCGGGCCAGTTTGGATACCAGGTTTTAGAAAGCGATAGAGTCCTCTGCAAACATAAGGGATCATTAAAGCTGTGACCTAATGTTTATGTTCATAACGCAGGTTAATCCTCTACCTGTAGGGGTGAGACTAGAGAACCTTGTTTCCAAGACAGCTTCCTCCTCCTCGGGGGCAGAGTGTCCCTCACCCACCTACCCTCCTTTCCTGTTCCCTCCTTTCTCGAGATCAGGAGGAGCTGGTTTGGGTGGGTGACTTAAACCCCTCGAGGACCATCCTGAAGCCCCTCCCGCTTAGCCGAGCCTCTTTGGCCTTCCATGCCACTCTCCGTGGTCACCCGGCCAGGGTCATCCCAGTGGTGTGTCTCTCACCCACCCACCGGGTCTTCACCTCCACGTCCCCTCACCTCGTGTGGGTCCCGGTGCGACACTAGCTGAATGAGCAGGTGACCTTCCTAGTGAGCAGCGCTCTCCCGTTTCTGCCACTTCCTCCCTGTGGCACAGCAGAATCTGTCTCAGCTTGAGGTCCACTTCGACCTTCAGGATTTTTGCAGCCAAGCTTCCTTCATGTTTCTTGGGAAACGTGCCCTGTCTACACCCAACCATTCGCCTTCCACCATCCACTCATTTATCTGCCCCTTGAGGTCCCTCTTTCCCTCAACTCCTCCTCCTCCTTCCACCCTCCCTCTTCCACCCTCTCTGGCCCCCAGCCTGAGATGCCGTCTACTTCGGACCAGGGCAGAAGGGCTCGGGAGCCAGCGTGGGCCAGGCCAGCTGCCGTGCATCCGGGGACAGAGCTGCCATCTGCCAAGCCGATGGTCCTCACCAGCCCTCCCTCCGTGTCCGTCCCCTCCCGGGGCCCATGTTGTGGGCCCGTCCTTTTGTTTACGCAGCCCCTGCCAGACCCCTTAAATTGCCGTTAATGTTTCAGCGTAACGAATTAGTCTCTCATCACGAATCAGGCTTCGAAATGAGGGAAAAAAGCCCCGGTGAGGCCATCCTCGGAAATTGGGGTCATTCTCATTTGCAAAGCGGAGGATCGGAGCCCCGTAATGCGGGCAAATTTATTCCGAGGCAGGAGCCCCGGCGTGATTAGGCCCTTTGTAATTATCGCTCCAAGAGATTCCACTCCAGCCGCCCGCCTCCCTCGTGGATTAGCAAGCGAGTCGGAAAAATACACAGGATTTAATTAGAGGCAAATTAAAATTGGTAATGAAATCGGGCCAGTTGCAAGTGGCAAGAGTTGGAAGGGAGAGAGGAGGAGGGGCTCTCCAGGGGCATGGGCTGCTGGCCCCGCCGGCTTTCTTCCCCGTTTAGAAATGTAAAGAGGAGGCAAGGATGGGGGCGAGGCGAGGCGGGGGGAGGCTGAGAGAGGACAGGTAACAGGGACAGGGACGGCTGACGGGGAGGGGCGTGAAGCTGAGAGAGGGGAGTGCAGAGACACGACTGAGGGGCGTGGAGGGAGTGGGTGGGCCCGGGCCCTCATCTAGGCCCCCTGGGGGGAATGGAGCCCAGCCCCCCCCCCCCCCCGCCTCCTTACCCAAGTGTCCTACAATTCAGGTGGCCTCAATTCCTGAAGTCACCCTGCCAGGAGGAGGTGGGAGCGACAAGGTGACTTTCCCTCTTTTCTCTCCTCTTCCTGCCTCACCGCTACTAAACCCGTGCTCTTCTTTCTCCCAGTTTATTTCAACAAGTGTATATGAGAGGACTGCTGTATACCTCATGCCCTTAAGCTGTCTCTTCTCGAAGCCGTGGCTCCCACATTCCTAGAGGCTGAAGAAGGTTGCAGCGAGGGTTCCTGACTTATTTCCAAAACTTGTAAAGCCGAATGCACCTGAGATAACAGGTCCCAGGCTCGCTGATGGGCCAGGGCCCAAGTGGGCTCATGGCAACCAGGGGCCCCAAGTGACAGCTACGTGTGTCTGATCATTGCTGCCGGGGAAACAAATTCCTACCTGGATAGTGTTCAGTTGGTAGACAGTTTTCCAAAACACGGCAGGGAGAAGGGGAGCAGATCATAAAACGGGTTGTCAGCAATGAAGACCCTGGCGGTCCCTGGGTCCAGGGCAGGAGAGAGGCAGGGGGACTCCTCCCTGTAGCAGCCTGCGTGGCCTTGGGCCTGGGGAGGTGGGACATGGTGGGACTGACTGTGGGACAGGGACTTTGCTGTGTGAGCTTGCCAGAGCAGGGAAGGGGCCGAGCAGGCTGCCTCTGAGCATGCGCCCTGTCACTACACCCCCCAGAACGCTGTGCGGCACAACCTCAGCCTGCACAAGTGCTTTGTGCGCGTGGAGAACGTCAAGGGCGCCGTGTGGACTGTGGACGAACGCGAGTATCAGAAGCGGAGGCCACCAAAGATGACGGGGTATGTGGGCCTCGCCCTGAGCAGAGGCACTCACCTGCGGTGTGGACTGGGTCACCCCGGATTTCTCTCCAGGACACCCCTGTGTACCCAGTCCTTCCCACTTTGGGGGTGAGGTGGGGAGAAGAGGGATGGAGGAACCCAGGGGAGCCCAGAATTTGGAAGTGATAGGTGATCAGACAGAGGACATTTATGTCTTCTTCTGTCCCTATTTCTGACTGAGGGAAGGAGCCTGAGGGCCTGGGACCAGAGAGAGACGGAGACCCAAAGTAGCCGTGGTCGGAGCTGGGACATGGGCAGATGCCAGCTAGAAGACCTGGGTTCCAGTGCACCTCTGCTGCTCCCTGGCTGTGTGACCTTGGGCCAGTTCCTTAACCTCTCGTAGATGCTCTGTAAATAGAAGATGGGGGATTAATCCTTATGGAAGAGGGACAGCCTTGAGCCATTGCTTTACCCGCCCCAACTCCTGAACACCTTCCCATGCAGAAAAGCCTTTGGCGTGGAGCCCACGGGGACCAGCTGAGCGCATGGCTGTTAGATGTCCCAGAATTCAGGATGGCAAGATAGTGTGGGTATTACAGATGCGGGACTATCAGGGCTCTAGCTTGGACCTGCCGAACCCTGGAAACAGCAGAGAAAACCCGCTGGGGGTGGCATGATGTAAAGACAGGTGTGGGGAGGGATCCCTGTTTCCCCTGCTCCAGAACCCCGAAGAGCCTCAGCGCGGGAGCTGTGAAGGGGCTGTGTGCCCTGTCAGCGTAAGACTCAGCAGACAGTGCTCACCCTGCCTTGGCCTCCTAGGATTGGGAATGGAACGGTCCCTGGCACAGAGCAGGGCCTAGTAAGGGTCGGGGCGTAAAGGAGGAGTAACTGAATGAAGGAACCAAACAGTGCCTTCTCTGTCTTCCAGGAGCCCCACCCTGGTGAAGAACATGATCTCGGGCCTCAGTTATGGAGCACTTAATGCCAGCTACCAGGTGCGTGCACCGTGACCGGAGCCCTCTTCATCTTGGTCCCTTGCTTCCCTGTCCCCACACACTGACCTTCCTCCACTCTCCCCTGCCAAGGGCCCATCTGTCAGAGGAGGGGCAGGAGGGTGAAGACCACTCCGGGTGGCCCAAACCCCAGCCCTCTGCCCCAGCCCAGCTCCGGGCTCAGCCCCCACCTCTGGCTTCCAAGACTGGGTTCAGGCGGGGCAGAGAGCAAGGAGGGAGGCTAGCATAACCAATGGGGTCCCATTCCCTGGCTTGTCAGTCTCGGGGGTCCTCTGCCTCCTGGGAAGGGATAGGTCAGGTCCAGGCTCCCAGGAAGGCTGGGAGGCAGCAGCAGGTCAGGGTCATGATCTGGCCTTGGAGGGCTGTGCTGTGTTGGCAAGGCCGTCTGCACAGAGACCCCCTGCCCCCGAAGCTGGCTGCGGGCAGGGCAGGGACGCCCTGGACGTCGGCTCATCTGGGCCAACCCTGCGCCCTCCAGGCTGCGCTGGCCGAGAGCAGCTTCCCCCTCCTCAGCAGCCCTGGCGTGCTGAACCCGGGCTCCGCAGGCAGCCTCCTGCCCCTCAGCCACGACGAAGTGGGTGCCCCCGTGGAGCCGCTCCCCAGCAATGGCAGCAGCAGCCCCCCTCGCCTCTCCCCGCCCCAGTACAGGTGAGCAGGCAGCATGGAGCCCCCCAGTGCCCCCCAGATGCCCCTGCAGGTGGGATCCCCCTCTTACCACCACCCCCCCATACACACACACCTGTCTTCCCAGGACAAGTGACCTCTCTCTTTCTCTCCCGCTTCTTGTGGCACCTCTCCCTCCCCTCTCCCTTCTTACTCTCTTCCCTCTTCCCCCTTTTTATTCCCCTTTCCCAAAACTTTCCTTCCTCTTCCTCTTCGCCTTCCTCCTCTCCCACTGTTGTCTCCTCCCCTACCGGGAGTCACCCTCTGTCCTTCCCAACCCACCCCTTCGTCAGAGGAGAGCTCCTGGGGAGAGCAGACCTAAGACGTCAGGCCCCAGGGGCTCAGGGAAGATGCGGTCCTGGGGAGGTGAGCTGGGAATAGCCCCCACTGCGCCCCCAAATTCTGGATGTTTTGGGGGGCCGGGGAAGGCCCCTGGGGTGCCCACACGATCGCTCCTGTCACAGCCACCAGGTGCAGGTGAAAGAGGAGCCGGCCGAGGCGGAGGAAGACAGGCGGCCGGGCCCTCCTCTGGGCCCCCCCAACCCCAGCACCGCGGGGCCTCCAGAAGACAGGGACCTGGAGGAGGAGCTGCCGGGAGAGGAACTGTCCTAAGGGCCTCTAGGGACAGGCAGGGCAGGGGTGAGACCCCTCCCTCCGGAACCCAGGCCCCACCTACCCCCACTCCTCAGCCCCGCCCAAACCTCAAGGCACTTCCAGGACTCAGATGGGGGGGCTGGGCCAGCAACTCCCAATGTGACCTGACTGACAGACGCTCGGGGGCAGGGACGGCCCCGCCCCCGAGGGGACACAGAAGCCCTGGTCTGGGACCGGCAGAGGACACGGAGGGCCCAGACCCTTCCTCAGACCCTCCCCTACATCTGAATACCACCTCCCCCCCCAACCACCAGCAGCAGCAGGGCCCTCCTCCCCCACCAGCTCTCCCCTACAGGGCCCCTCAGCGCCATGGAGACCCGCAGGCGGGGCTAAGCCACCCCTCTCAAACCCAGGGCCCCTCGCACCTGGCTCTGGCAGTGTGTTCTGGCCAGAGGCCCCCCGCTTTCCTAATTTGTGCTCCCTTCCACCTTCTTTTCCGTACTGTGAAGAAATCTCCCGGCTGCCCGAACTCCCGCCCCTGCCCCGGCCTAGGGCGGCAGAGCTGAAGTTTAAGACCATCCCCAGAAGAAACCGGCCCCCTCAGCTGCGCCCACTTAAAGGCCACAGCTGGGGCAGGACAAGTTGTGTGCCCTGTTGGGGGGTCGGTGGGAGCCAGGCTGCCTGGCTCCAGCCCCTGCCCTCAACCTGAGACAGAACCCAGGCTGAACCGGGCCTCTCTGCCCGCTTCACTGGTTGCTCCTCAGCTGCCCCCCACAACTGGAAGCAGAGCAAGAGGCCCAGCGCCGGCCTCCTCACAGAGGTCAGTGCCAGGTGGACTAATGGGGGGGGGCGCTGGAGGGAGCCACGCTGTCCTTGAAGCTGGAGCTGGGGTCAGAGGCACGGCCAGGGCCACCAGGAAGCATCCTGCCTCTGTCACAGGAAAGGCCAGGCTGAAACCAGGTTTGAGGGGCAGGTGGTTGCTGTGACCCCGACAGGTCACCCCCAGCCTACAGGTCCCCCATTGTAGTCCTCCCTCAGCACCCCTCCCTGACCCCTCTCCCCCCCCACCCCCCCAGTTAAACCGATGACCAAAGACCTTTCTTATGCCGGAAGCAAAAACCAAAACTTTTTGTTGGCTTTTTCCTTTGTCGCCTCCTGCACCCCCTGCTCCTCCTTGCTTCCCGACCCTGGCCCCAGGCTGGAAGCCCTCCCTCCACTTAAGTTATTGTTTTAAACCAAAGTTTACAGTGTCTGTTGGTGGCCCAGACCCTCTCTCCACCCTTCCTCCACCCCACCCCGAGGACCCTGGGACTCAGTAGAGGCTGGGGGCCCTGCTCACCCCCACTCTGCTCTCGGCCAGCCTGGAGGAAGGAAAGAGGGCAGAGGGAAGGAGGCGCACTGCCCTCAGTACCCTCTCCTTGGGCAGTGGGCCTCAAGCCCTAGTCCCAACCCTGGGCTGCTTCCTGGGGGCTCTCCAGACCCCTCGCTAGGACCAAGTCCCCTGTCACGCTGGGAGTGTGGATTCCAGCAAAGGAGCTGGAAAAAAAAAAAAAAAGTGAGACTCCACAGACCCCCTATGGGGGACCCCAACTTAGGCCAAGGACTGGGTGTGTTGGATGCTCATGATACCCCAGGCCAGGCCCCTTTGGTGAGAAGACTCCTTGGACTATTTCCCAAGAACCACCCCCCCACATACACCCCTTCCCAAGCCACCCCTCCTTAGAGGCAGGGGGCCCTCCACCCCCTCCCCCATGTACTCCCCACCTGTGTTCTGTTTGACCAGCACAGAAATATTAAACGTCCTCTATTCACCGGGCCCTGCGTGTGTCACCAAGGTGAGGGGGGAAGGGCACGAAAGTGGCAAGATTGCCCTGGGGGCTGAAGGCAGCGGGCCCCTGCAGACAGTGGGGGCTCCGTGAGGGCGCTCTCTGGGAGCGCGTGAGTGGGCCAGGAGCACCCCCCCTCCTGCCCACCTCTTCCACTGTCACCCACGTTCTCTGGTATTTTCTCGCAAACCAGGTCTCTGGGTCATTCTGCTTTCTCCCCAAAGTTACAATTCCTTCTTGCCGGGCCCCGCCCCTTCCTGCAAGGGTGTGTTCAGCAGGGAGGTTTCCTTCAGGGCTGGAGAGGGTTCTTTCTGCGGGGCCACCATCCCCGAAGACGCCTGTCTGCCTGCAGGCCCAGGTGCCTTTCTGGGCCCATCACGCTGTCTTCGCGGGGGGCTACCTGGAGAGGGGCGTGTGTATGCGCATGCGTGTGGGGATGGGGCTGTCGGTGCGCGCCTGCCGCCCAGTGTGGGGTCGGTGTCGGGCTCAGGGTCAGAAAAAAGGTTACTCTAAATGCGCGGGTAGGGGCACCCTGGACAGTTAGGCGAGAGAAAGGAGGAAACCTAAGCTGTTAAACCAAAGGTGTGTCCTGACACCTCCCTCAGCCTTGTATCCCCAGGCAATTCCTGGCCCCGCCCCAACGGGGGAGCCCCGCCTGCCTCAGTGTCCAGAGCCTATCAGCCACCAGCTTCATCTACCAGTTCCCTTCTTCCAGCACCTCGAGCACCTTCCAAACACTTCCTCCTCATGGGCACGGCCCCCAGACCTCCGGGGCAGGGGCCCCCGGAAAGAATGTGTGTCCTTGGGGGAAAGCAGGGAGGTAGAGGGTGGGTGTGGAGAAAGCAACCCAGTTGGAATCAGTCACCCTTGCCCCAAATCACCAAACTGCTGGAACTTTCCAAAAACCAAACTTGGGGAGGGGGGAAAGGGGGCAGGATCTGAAAATGGGAGTTTTCGCTGACTTCTCTCAGAGCTGTCTTGTCGTTTCCTACTGCTTTCCATCATGATCTGTTATCTTCTATGTCTCTCCCATTTCTCTGCCCCACCCCTGTCCACGCCACCTCCTCCACCCACCCCGCCCTAATCCTCCAGACACTTGCAGGGGCCTGGGGTGAATTCCTGGTTTCTCCTCAGGGCATCTCAGAGGGCCCAGCCAGGTCAGGCCTGGGGAGCTCGGCCTGGAGTTTGAGTACCCCGCAAGCCTCCACCCACAGGCTGGCCCTCCCTGCCCGGTGTGGAGGCTGCTGGCCCTTACAGAGCTAGTTGCACATCATCTGTGTGGACAGCAGCATCCCCTGCGATGTAATAAAACAATTACCAATGATTTCACTGCCGCCGCCTCCCCTGGGGGACACACCTGCCCCATCCAAAGCCCCAAATCCAGAGGTGTTGCTGCCAAGCTCCCAGCTCCCTTACTCTGCCCTGGGAGAAGATCTCTGGTCTACAGACTAGCCCCACGGACGTCCCTCCTGCACCAGAGACAACACCCAGCCTCACTCTCATGACAGTCCTTCCAGCAGTCTAACTTCAGTTTCTCCTGCTTCAACTAGAATTTTGGTTTTGGTCTTTGTTTTTAATTCCTTCCCCAGAGGTAGAGCAAATGTCTGGTCAGTGCACTTGGACATGGAGTGAGGATCTGTCTCGGGCTTTGACTGAGGAGGAGAGGAGTCTTGTAATATAAGCAACAGGAAACTGTTGTGGGCCACCACCTTCCAAGTGCACCGGGCTTACAATTCCATAACTCATTTTTCTTACTGATCTCACAGGTTCCTTGGGGGACCCCGTCCCATGACCTTCCTCTAAATAAGAACCAACTCCCTAAGCCCCCCCGTCATGTTTTGCTGTCCAGAAGTGCGGCCTACTGTCTCGTCTCTCCTTACTGCTGTTCCTGGGGATGGGGGCAGGTGGCTAGTGCGGGCTGCCGCTTTTCCTGGCCTTAGCCTTTCTGCCTTGATGGGGAGAGGGAGACTCTCCGCTGAACCTGTTCTCAGGCTGGCAAAAAAGGAGGGCTCCTCCAAGTCGGATATTATGGGGGTGAGAGGATAGCACTCTGGGCTCTGCACCGAACAGAAGCCCCCCTTCTCACATTTGGAAAGTTCTCGCCCTCTACCATTAACTGGTCTTCCCTGCCCAAGGTCTTTTGCCAACGGCCAGCAGAGGGCGCTTTAGACAAAGCGAACCTTGGGCTCCTCCTTTGGGCGCAAGTGCCGGCCAGAGGAGAGGAGGAGGGGCTCAACCTCCTGTGAGAACTACAACCCTTCAGCCCACGGCCCAGGGCACAAAAGGGTTCCCTCTGCTGCCTGGGGGCTTCCCGGACCTCTCCAACACCGTGACCTAGGAAGCCTCCTGAACAGGAATGGTCTCGGGAAGGCAGGGGAAGGAAGTGGCCTCCGAAGACGAGTACAGCAGGCAGACGGGCTCAATAAACATGTTCGATGGTAATCATTGCTAACATTTAATGAGCTCTTCTTGTGCGGACACAGTTCTAGGCACTTTATCTTTCATGTCATCCTCACAACTCTGAGTCAGATGCCATCATTATCCCCACTTTACAGATGAGGAAGATGAGGCACAGGAACTGAAGAGGTTAACAGATAAAGCGTTAAGAATGAGGAACCTGTGGCTTACGGTGGGGAAACGGAAGAGGGAGGCTCAGTGGCTTAGTCTTAGCGTTGTAGTGACACTATTTACCTTGGCTTTTCCCCCCACCCCTTCTTGAAGACTTCCAATGGGGAAACTGAGGTAAAAGTGCTTCAGAGCCAGGGTCAAGGCCCTGGCTTCGGAGCTCCCCAGCGGCCATCCTCTTCTCAGCAGGATGAGGTAAGTCGGGGTTTGGAATCGTCACTGTGGGACAGAGGGAACTGGAGAGAGAAGGCTGGAACACCCTATAAAAACAAGCAAGCGGGGGCCTTCTGACGGAGCAGAGCGTCAGAGCGGTGGAGACAGAGAGGCCCTTGTCTGAGGTGGGGAATTCACAGGGACCACACACCAGCACACACCTGAGCCTGTGCTCAGACGCACACGGGCGCGCACACGTGCTGCTTGCTACTCGGGCTCTGTTTACACCCCGAGGTCTCTTCCAGCTTGGCAGCCCGCAGTTAGCCTGTGGACACCCAGGGCAGGGACACAGAGCACGCGGTGGTCGCAGAGACATCCCATCACACAAGCCCAGGACCTCTCCTCACCTGCAGTCGGCCTCCACCTCAGGATCAAAAGTTTAGAAAAACGGCCCCTCCCGAGAAGGTGGTCATGGTGGCAGCCTGGGCTGAAAGGCGCTCTGTCCTAGCCAGGAGGGGCCAGGGCCAGGGTGCAGGGGGTGATGGGCCAAATTAATGGGGGTGGGGGGGCGGGTGAAGGTGGGATGGGCACCCTGGAGCTTCTGGCCCAGACTAGATAGGAGGCTTCCACCCCGCTAGGGGTCAGTGCCCCTCCTGCTCTCAGATCCTCTACATCAGGCCACTGCCTGGGCTTAGGAACGGGCCAAGCGCAGGGGTGGGTAGGGGCGGGAGGACACCAGAGACTACAGGACGTGTCTCTGCTCTCAGAGAGCTGGTTTTCTGGCTGAGAAACTGATGGAGATGGGCCGAGTGCCCAGGGCTACGAGGAGGAAAACTCAGGCCCTGCGGGAGTCAGCCCACCGAGGGTCCAATCCTCCCTCTGCTACGTGCTAGCTTTGGGGCTTCGGGAAACGTCTTGACCTCTCTGGGCTTCCGTCTCCTCATCCGTAGATGGGTGGGATGATGATCATCTCTGGCTTGCTGAGAGGAATAATGATATATAAAAAAGTGGCGCATGTTAGGCCCACAACACATAATAGCAGTTAATAAAATGTAGTCTTGGGTGTACAAGACCAATGACCACATGGGGTGGGGGACCAGAGCGCTCCCAGAGGACTCCTGGAGGAGGGGCTGGAGCTAGGGAGGGGAAATGCTGAGGGAGAGGAGAGACATTTCAGGCCTGTAGAGGGGCCTCAGCGGAGCTCGGAGAAGGTTCCTGTGGCAGGGGACAGAGGGCTGAATCCGGGCGGGAGAGGCAGGGGCAGGGAGTCCTGCGGGCTGCTGGCAGCTCCACCCGCCACTGTCATTGCCAAAGCGCATTCACATCCTCTGGCACTGGGGAGGCCTCAGGGAGGGGAACTGCAGTGGGTTTCCCTATCTCTAACGTGGCGATGAGGAGCCCTGACCAGGCAGGAGATGAAGGGGAGAATCAGAAAAACAGCCGATGGGAAGCATGTACCCCAGGCTGGCTCCCGCTAGGACCCCGCAAGCACTGTGCTCCTGAGGCTGCCCAAGAGGCTTCCTGGCACAGCCCTTGTCCTTGAGGAGTTCCCATCAGAGGGGGACAGCCTTTTTCTTTTTAAGATTTTATTTATTTGTCAGAGAGAGAGCAAGAGCACAAGCAGGGGGTGGGGGCAGGCAGAAGGAGAAGCAGACTCTCCACTGAGCAAGGAGCCCAATGCGGAACTCGATCCCAGGACCCTGGAATCACGATCTGAGCCGAAGGCAGACGCTTAACCGACTGAGCCACCCAGGCGCCCAGAGGGGGACAGTCTTGTGTTCAGATAAACATAGCGGGCTTGGCTTCCAAGTGGTTCCAACACCACATGCTTGGCCCTTGGAAGTGTTCAGAGCAGTCCTCGTGGAGACGATGAGGCCGTGGAGGAGCCTGGAAGGAAAGATCAGATAGCAGGAGAGCTTGCCAAGTGGGGCAGTAAGGGAGCGGAGGCAGGGGTGAGACCGGTTAGGATGTTCAGGGGTGTGTGGGGGGGGGACCATGAGGGGCTGAGGGACAGGAAGATGACACTGGGGAGGTGGGAGCCAGGCTGCTGGGGGGGGCCCACAGGCCAAGTACGCGGGGTCCAAGCCAGGGGCATGGGGCAGTGAGCCCAGAAAGAGGTGAGAGCAAGGCAGTGACAGATGGATATTAGGTTTGGAGGGAAAGTAGATGTGAAGAGAACGGGCTGGGTGAAATGCTAGGGTGGTGAGGGCGGGCCAGGTGGCCGCCTGCATTGTTGGGTGGCAGGTGACCAAGTCCCAGATAGGGAGGGTGCTTTGGAGAATGATGTCGGGAGGCTCATTGGACAACCACAGAGTATAAGATGGGACTGGATGCCTGTGTGAGAGAAGAGAGGTCCTGAACGGCCTCCACTGAGCGTATTCTAAGGGTCTGTGGCATGTTTTCACATCGGAACATTATGCCGCCCAGAAAGGGAATACGTAAGAGCTGCTTGTATCCACAGGGTACCTCTGAGGGAAGAAAAAGTAAGTGGAAGAAAGATATAGAGAGAGTATTGCCGTTTACATAATGCTTGCAAATAGGCATAACAATGCCATATTTCATGTATAGCAGATGTGTAGCGAACATTTAAATAATTTGTAGGACAGAGAGCACGAACTCAGGTCACTGCCTCTCTGGGGCAGGTGGGGAATGCAGTGGGGAGGGCTATTCAAGGGCTTCCAGTATATTGATAAGAATTCATTCTTGAGCTGGGGTGGGGGCACAGGAGTTCAGCCTTGTGTTCACTGTATCTTTTCTTCAGCTGAAAGATTTCACTTAAAAACAAACCCAAAAAAGAATGATGCCAAGGTTCGGGTCCTATACCACAGAGCTCATCCTTGCAACCCGTCTGGGCTGAAGATGGGGCCAAGGAAGAGGTCCAGTGTTCAACGGGGCTTTGCTGGGGCGGGCAGGACACCGTGCTGCCCTGTGCAGAGGGGCCGGGGCCAGAGAGAGACCTTCCTTGACGGGGCACATCGGGGCTCACATCTGGAGCCAGGGCAAGAGGCACAGCCGTGAAGGGAGGCGGACGTGGCCAGCGGGCAAGGAGGCAGAAGAGCCAGGGGGTAGGGCAGTCCCAAGGCAGTGACGGGGCTGCGGGGTCCGTGGACTTCAGGGCCGGGAGACCCCCTACCACCACCACCACCATGGGACTTGGCAACGGGAGGCCTCTGGCACCCTAAGACAGCAGTTTCCAAGGACAGGGATGAGCTCAGGAGTCAGTGTGTGGAGTGGGGATGGAGGCAGAGGTGTGGTCTCTCGTCCAGTCAGTTTAGTAGCAAGGGGAGACAGCAGACCCCCGGAGGCAGAGGGGAGGGGGACCCAGAGTGGAGTGCCAAGAAAAGATTTTCTTTTTTTCTTTTTTTAAAGATTTTTTCTATTTACTGACAGAGAGAGAGTGCGCACACAAGCAGGGGGAGCGGCAGGCAGAGGGAGAAGCAGGCTCTCTGCTGAGCAGGAAGCCCGATGCGGGGCTCGATCCCAGGACCCTGGGACCATGACCTGAGCCGAAGGCAGACGCTTAACTGGCTGAGCCTCCCAGACACCCCAAGAAAACATTTTCTTATTGATTTTCTAATGATTTTGTGTACTGTTGAGTCTTTTTAAGCAGGGGAGAGGGCAGAAGAAGCTCAAACTATATACCCCAGTGAGTATGTGTGTGAGAGCGCACCCTCCCTCCTCCATCAGACAAGGCGATCCTCACTCTCCTTCTTCCTCAGTACTCCTTAGCTCCCCCAGGACTCAGGCCCAGCTGCTCAGGACAATCAGGACGAGGGGAGTCAGTCGTGGGACTCCCGTGTGGGGATCCCATCCTTTCCCATCCTAGAGCACAAGCCTGCGCCCGGCCCGGGCCCTGATGCCACTCGGGGAGAAGGGAAGACTGGGCACACTGAGGACCAGGGTGGCTCTCACACACACCCTGAAAGCTGCAAATCCTCAGGGGAGCCCTCCCAGAGAAGGGCAGTGGGCGGTGGGGGGGCTGGGGCCAGGCAGCCCCTGGAGTGAGGCCTTCCCACCTACTTCAGCCCTCCCCGCCATTGCACTTGCCACCCCCGCAACTGCTACTCACCCCCTTTCTCTTCTCTCACCATCTACTTCCTCATCCTCCGCTTGCATCTGGCTTCCCAAAGAACACTTGGCTGTGATGGGCTGTTCCCAGAGGCCCTCTCCCTGCCCCTGCTCTGGTCCTCACTGTCACCTACCCCCCCCAAGCTGGACCCAGGCCCAGCTGGCCTTCCTGATTTTGCCTCCATACCAGAGTCACCCCAAACTGGCCCATTTATCCTTCCGTACCAGAGCCCAAACTGTCCAGCGACGAATCTTTACTGAGCCCTTCTATGCACAGTGCTGGGTGCTGAAAACAAGAGTCAGGCACAGGCCCTGCCCTCAGGGGGCTGACAGATGGAGACATAAAGAAGTAAAAGAAGAAATCAAGATAAGGCAACATGCAAAAGAGCATACTCTTCTCCTTTTGCCTGCAATAGTCCTTGATACAGGGAAGGTTCTTTCTATGACACTTCCAAGGGGTTCAATTATTAAAAAGACCTTCTTGGGGAGCCTGGGTGGCTCAGTCGTTAAGCGCCTGCCTTCGGCTCAGGTCATGATCCCAGGGTCCTGGGATCAAGCCCCACATCGGGCTCCCTGCTCGGCAGGAAGCCTGCTTCTCCCTCTCCCACTCTCCCTGCTTGTGTTCTCTCTCTCTCCGCCTCTCTCTCTAATAAATAAATAAAATCTTTAAAAAAATAAAATAAAAATAAAAAGATCTTCTTATAAAATTGTGATTAATGTGCTGACAACAAAGCCAGCAGCACAGACAGATAATGAAGCCTCACTACAGTCAATCACACAGACACTGGACGCTTACTGAGAACTGACTACGCACAAGGCACCAAGCCAGGCCCTGGAAGCACAAGATGACCAAGACACAGTCCCTCCCCTCAAAAAACCCAAAGAGAGGCAAATACGTAAGCAGATACAACACTCTGTTGGAGTTTGGGAACCCAGGAAGGCTGTGCACGGCTTCCCTGGGGTAGCGGGGAGCTGCGTGTCGGAGGCTGCCATTTGAGCTGCGGCTTGAGAGGCACACAGGCCAGAGTGAAGAGAGTCAAAGGAGGGGGTCAGTGTGTTCCGAGTGACCACGCCGGCGAGTGGCAGGAGAATTAGGCCCGGAGAGGCCAGATTGGAGTCCGATTGTGGAAACTTACCTGCCCAACTCAGAAATTTGGACTTTTTACTCTAGACAAAATAAGTTTGAGCAGGGAGTGACAAGACCATGGCAGATTCTTTTGTTTTGTTTTGCTCATTTTATTCAGGCCTGGGTGTGAGAAGACAGATAAGGGTGGTGGCAGGGAAGAGAGAGGGAAGGAAAGGGGAAGGCTGCCAGGAAGGAAGTAGGAAGAAAGTGAGATGCTCCACAGACAGGCGGCAGGAGAAAAAGGTGCAAAGGGGGCCCTGGGGCTTCCCCCTTGGGTAGGAGAGAGTCGCAGAAGCACGGGCGGAAGTCAGGAGAGATGGATGGACAGGGAGTTTATCCGGGTGGAAGGTGAGGGATTGGTGGGGGTTGGGTTGAATTTGAGGTAACAACGGAAAATCCAGTGGGAGCGACTTGTAATTAAAGGTGGCAGATGGAGCTCATGCATTTCCCTTCGAGCCCGCCCAAAGCCCTGCTAAACTATAGTAGAGGGACTTTTTTTCTTTCTTAAAAAGGTGTGGACTTTTAGAAACAAATAGAACAAGGCAGAAGAGAACAGCAAGTTTTGGAGGTTGGAGAAAGGATGGCAGAAGAAACTGAGTCCTGAGCCAGCAACGACAAGGACAGCTGAGAGGCGCCCAGCCCACATTTCGGGCCTCCCCACTCAGGCTCAGGGATCCGTGGCTGGCACGGTTACCTCTAGAAGTTGGGGTAGGAGTGGATTTTTAAAAAAGTAAACAAGTAAGTAGCTCCCAGGGGGTAGGGAGGAAGATGAGATGAACAGGCAGAGCTCAGAGGATTTTTAAGGCAGCGAAACTACTGATGAAGGATACTTGGAAGGCAGGCAGGCAGGGACACCCCCACCCTAAGAGGGAGCCATCCTTAAAAGGATTTTACACCCTTTCCCATGTGATAGATCGGTGACAAAAACCTGATTGGGTGACAGACGCAAGGAGGGTTCGTCAGATGAAAACAGCCAGCCAACAAGCCCATAAAATCCCCTAGACATAGAAACTCCGTGACAGCCCCCTGGCGTCCCCTCCCTCCTCGGGGGCTTTGTGCTATCACTTTGCTATCGCCCCGTACACCTTGCTTCGCTGCCCACCCCTCTGTCCGGTCTACCTCTTCATTCTTCAAAGCTGTGTGACCAAGAACCACGGGCACTGAAGGAGAAAAAAAATCCTGTAACACTAGCCTGTATGAGATGATAGTGGTGGATATATATCTTTACACATTTGTCCAAACGCATAGAATATACAACACCCAGAGAGAGCCCTAA
The DNA here is from genome assembly GCF_003265705.2 of Callorhinus ursinus. Lineage (NCBI taxonomy): Eukaryota > Metazoa > Chordata > Mammalia > Carnivora > Otariidae > Callorhinus > Callorhinus ursinus. Next base: position 689,775 of record NW_027397084.1, read on the forward strand.
TGTAACTATGGATTTGGGGTGACTATGATATGACCACATAGATTCCCTGATTGTAACAAATGTACCACTCCCATGGGGGATGTTGATGGTGGGGAGGTTGTGTGTCTGGGGGGAGCAGGGGCTATATGTACTGTACTTACCCCTCAATTTTGCTGTGAGCTTAAAACTTCTCTAAAAACTAAAATCTGTCATTAAAAACCAAAACAACAACGACAAAACAAGCGAGCAACAACAAAGTAAAACCATAGGAAGTCAGTTTAAGGAGTAGTTAGTCTGCCAGACCCCCTCCCCCACCCTGAGCAGGCAGATCCCTTCCCCACCCAGTCCCCCCAGTCCCGTCGGAGACCATGGGAGATGCATATTCTGGAAAGGGTAAGACAGAGGGCCTTTGGGCTGGGAGACATTGATGTAGCTAAGGCAGGGGCACCACAGGGGGATTAAGTGTAAGACTCTGACGTCGGGGTTTCTAAAGACCAGGGCAGCAAAGGCCCTGCACAGAGCTTTGAGAGTCCCATTCTTCAAAAGAAATCCAGCTTTTTCGCAACGGGTTTGCTGCCAGAACACAGGTGTCATGAAAACCACCGCTCAACCTGAACCAAAATGGGAAAGGAAAAGACTCACATCAACATCGTCATCATTGGACACGTAGATTCGGGCAAGTCTACCACTACTGGTCATCTGATCTACAAATGTGGTGGGATCGACAAAAGAACTATCGAAAAATTTGAGAAGGAGGCTGCTGAGATGGGAAAGGGCTCCTTCAAGCATGCCTGGGTCTTGGATAAACTGAAAGCTGAACGTGAATGTGGTATCACCATTGATAGCTCCCTGTGGAAATTCGAGACCAGCAAGTATTACGTGACCATCATTGATGCCCCAGGACACAGAGACTTTATCAAAAACATGATTACAGGCACATCTCAGGCTGACTGTGCTGTCCTGATTGTTGCTGCTGGTGTTGGTGAATTTGAAGCCGGTATCTCCAAGAATGGGCAGACCTGTGAGCATGCCCTTCTGGCTTACACACTGGGTGTAAAACAACTAATTGTTGGTGTTAACAAGATGGATTCCACTGAGCCACCCTACAGCCAGAAGAGATACGAGGAAATCGTTAAGGAAGTCCGCACCTACATTAAGAAAATTGGCTACAACCCAACACAGTAGCATTTGTGCAAAATTTCTGGTTGGAACGGTGACAACATGCTGGAGCCAAGTGCTAACATGCCTTGGTTCAAGGAATGGAAAGTCACCCATAAAGATGGGAATGCCAGTGGAACCACACTGCTTGAAGCTCTGGATTGCATTCTGCCACCAACTCGTCCAACTGACAAGCCCTTGCATCTGCCTCTCCAGGACGTCTACAAAATTGGTGGTATTGGTACTGTCCCTGTGGGCCAAGTCGAGACTGGTGTTCTTAAACCTGGCATGGTGGTCACCTTTGCTCTAGTCAATGTTACAACTGAAGTAACGTCTGTTGAAATGCACCATGAAGCTTCGAGTGAGGCTCTTCCTGGGGACAATGTGGGCTTCAATGTCAAGAACATATCTGTCAAAGATGTTCGTCGTGGCAGTGTGGCTGGTGACAGCAAAAATGACCCACCAATGGAAGCAGCTGGCTTCACGGCTCAGGTGATTATCCTGAACCATTCAGGCCAAATCAGTGCTGGATATGCACCTGTGCTGGATTGTCACACAGCTCACATTGCTTGCAAGTTTGCTGAGCTGAAGGAGAAGATAGGTCGTTGTTCTGGAAAAAAGCTGGAAGATGGTCCCAAGTTCTTGAAATCTGGTGATGCTGCCATTGTTGATATGGTTCCTGGCAAGCCTATGGGTGTTGAGAGCTTCTCTGACTCTCCTCCTCTGGGCCGTTCTGCTGTTCGTGACATGAGACAGACGGTTGCTGTGGGCATCATCAAAGCAATAGACAAGAAGGCCGCTGGAGCTGGGAAGGTCACCTAGTCTGCCCAGAAAGCTCAGGGGGCTAAATGAGTATTATCCCCAATACCTGCTACCGCAGTCTTAATCAGTGGTGGAAGAACGGTCTCAGAACCGTTTGTGTCAATTGGCTATTTAAGTTTAATAGTAAAAGACTGGTTAATGCATCGTAAAACCTTCAGAAGGAAACGAGAATGTTTTGTGGACCATTTGGTTTTGTGTGTGTGTGTGTGTGTGCGCGTGTGCGTGGCAGTTTTAAGTTATTAGTTTTTAAAATCAGTACTTTTTAATGGAAACAACTTGACCAAAAATCTGTCACAGAATTTTGAGACCCATTAAAACAAAAGTTTAATGAGGAAAAAAAAAAAAGAAATCCAAGGATCAGTAGACATATGAGGAAAGTAATATGAAAAGAGAGAGAGACCAAAACAAATAGACAAAAGCAACTTGAAGAACTCTGCTATGCAAAGAGAAGAAAAAATTTTAAAGTCATTTATTCAAAGGGAAATATGATATTGCATCCATGAAATAAGAAAACATGCTAGGGGGCACCTGGGTGGCTCAGTCATTAAGCATCTGCCTTCGGCTCAGGTCATGATCCCAGGGTCCTGGGATCGAGTCCCACATCGGGCTCCCTACTCAGCGAGAGGCCTGCTTCTCCCTCTCCCACTCCCCCTGCTTGTGTTCCTGCTCTCACTGTCTCTCCCTGTAAAATAAATAAATAAAATCTTAAAAAAAAGAAAGAAAACATGCTAGGGGTGCCTGGCTGGCTCCGTCCAGAGAGTGTGCGACTTTTGATCTATGGGTCATGAGTTTGAGCCCCATGTAGTGCATAGAGAGTACTTCTTGAAAGAAAGAAAGAAAGGAATGAAGGAAGGAAGGAAGGAAGGAAGGAAGGAAGGAAGGAAGGAAGGAAGGAAGAAAGGAAGAAAGGAAGAAAGAAAGGAAGAAAGGAAGAAAGAAAGAAAGAAAGAAAGAAAGAAAGAAAGAAAGAAAGAAAGAAAGAAAGAAAGAAAAGAGAGAAGAAAGAAAGAGAGAAAGAAGAAAGAAAAGAAAGAAGGAAAGAAAAGAAGGAAAGAAAGAAAGAAAGAAAGAAAAGAAAGAAAGAAAGAAAGAAAGAAAGGAAGTTGAAAAGAAAACATGCTATAAAAGTAAACATTTGGAGAACAAAATGAGGTCTTAGAAATTAAAAATATAACAGAAATGAAAACAAACTGGAAAGCTGGAAGTTAAAGATATCCTCCCCAAACTACTGCAAACAAAACAACACAGGAAAACAGAAAAGAAATGAAATTAGAGGACCAGTTCAGGTAGACCAGCATCTAACTAAAAGGAAATCTAGAAAGACAAACCAGAGGAGAGAAAAATCCCTGAAAAGGGAAGTGAAGATAACATTTCCCAGGATTGAACAAGATTAGTTTCAAATTGAATCAGCCAAAGAGTGCATAAAAATATACCCTCCACAGAGCACATCCTCATGGAATGTCAGAACACCAGAGACAAAGAGAAGATCCTAAAAACTTTTGGAAAGAAAAACAAGTCACATTAGAGGACCTAGACTCAAAAATAGCATTGGGTGGGGCGCCTGGGTGGCTCAGATGGTTAAGCGTCTGCCTTCGGCTCAGGTCATGATCCCGGGGTCCTGGGATCGAGTCCTGCATCAGGCTCCCTGCTCAGTGGGGAGCCTGCTTCTCCCTCTGCCTCTCTCTCTCTCTGTCTCTCATGAATAAATAAATAAAATCTTTAAAAAAATAGCATTGGGTGTTCAACAGCGCTGTTGTAGAAGATAATGGAGCATTCATTGCCTTTGAAGTTCTAAGAGAAAATTATTTCCAACCTAAAATTCCAAACCCTGCCAGACTACTAATTAAGCATAGGATAAAAATGCGTCAAGACATGCAAATGATCCAAAAGCTGCAACTCTGGTTTATCGCTTGCCACAGTGGGAGGCGAAAGGATGTGTTCCACCAAAAACAAGAAAAAAGAATAGAAAGGCAGCAGTCAGCCGTTAAGAGGCCCATACCAGGATAGAGGGCAGCTGGGTCTGCCGGGGGGAGTCAAAGGGCTCTGGGAGAGATTTCTTCGAGAAGATAAAATGCATAGGATACCTAAAATTTGAACATATTGTGATGAAAATCTATGGCACTGGGAAAGATTGGGGGGGTGAATCACTAATATGTATAAAGAAAACTAAGCAAATAAAAAAGGACCATTAACTGTGGAGGGAACAAAATGTTGAAAAAGGCCAATAAAGTACATGGTTTAGCTAGAAATAACATTTTGCCATAATAATGAAAACACTGAACCCCAATCTAAGAGGACGATATAACCATAAATCATCCTGGGAGGATGGGGAGACAGGCAGGGTTCTGGGGGACGGCTATATGGGGAGAACGGCTGAAAGAGAGTTTCATCTACACCTTATAGGGTGAGACCATAATTGGTACCCAAAACTGAAAAATCCAGAAGCAGCAATACACGTCTCTTTTCTATAGATATGATGCCAAAACTCAAAGGAGTCATTTAAAAGAACTGAGAGAGGTGGTGCCTGGGGAGTGGGAAGGGGAGGCCAGGAGGCCAGGAGGCCGGGAGACCTCGGCTTTTCCTAACAAGGCTACTAGAACTAGCTGATGCTTTCAACTACTGCTGGGAGCCCTCTGTGTTATAATTCCATGCTTCTCCATCTGCCTGCCTTCTGGGAAGCGAGTTCTACAAGGACAGGGACCAGGCCCCACTCATCTTTGTTGCCCCAGTACCTGGCCCAGTACCTGTCCGACAGCAAACCCTCAATTACATGTTTGTGGAATGAATCACAGGAGGTTCAAGCTGGGAGGGAACTTTCATTTCGAGCCTGTCATTTTACAAGGTGGAAAACAGGAGCCCACAGAGAAGGAATGATGTGATCCCCAGTGAGTGGCAGCTCCAGAGCTATGCTGTTAACCTCCGGATTCTCTGATTGCCACTCCCACAACACCAGGGGCTGCCTGCTCATCGGCATAGAAGCGACAGTTCCGGGAGCTGACAGCTCTCTTGGGGAGAGGCTTTAGAGAAAGGGGAACAGGAATGTGAAGGGGGAAGACAAGCCACCCAGGAGAAGGAGAGGTGGGCGAAACCTGCTCCTCAATAGTCAGGACGCTACAGAAAGGCACCCAGAACAGGGTTGCAGAAGAAATGGCACATTCCCACCACCCTGTCTGTGGGCAAAAGCAGCCACAGAGGATGCTCAGTGCTGCCTTCCGAAGAGCGCCAAGTGCATGGACATTAGGCAGGAATGAATTTGCACCCGGATCACGACTGCCTTTGAGTTTTGAGAAATGTGGCCTTCGCTCTCTGCAGCCTCCAGAGAAGAAGCCTGGATCAGAGGTGGAGAGCGATGCTCCACAGCCCCCTCTGGGGCCGTGCCACCCCCTTGTCTCTCCCTGCATCCCAGGCGACTGTACCAGAAATGTCCCTTCCTTCCTAGGCCTCTGAAGGAATGCCCACCTGGGCATTAGTAAATTCATGCAAACAGATGCCCGGGGGGCTCCCGGCCACCCAGTTCTGCACCTAGCCTGACTCAGAATCCCAGTGTGGACTTAACAAGGCCACCCTGCTCTCCATGCCTGAGGAAATATTTGTGTCATTAATGGGCAGCTTGTCCTTCCCTGGCCACGTGGATGCCCAGGTTGATGAGCGGGACGAGCCCGGAGACCTTTGGGGAGACAATATCCAGTTAGGACTGTGTGAAGTCTGGTGGTATCTCAGGTAGGGTACAGCATAAGGTCTGCCTGGGTCACAGAGCTCCTGGCCACGAAGACCCTTCTTCCAAGAGCTCTTGGAGTTACCCCACCCCCTGCCCCCGATGCAGAGCCCAGTCTCTCCACTGCCTTCCATCCGGGGGGAGTGAGGCGGGCAGCACCATCTCTCCCTCCCTCCTGTCACAAGAACATGGGCCCTCCCCTGGACTCCTAGCCATCCCTTTGTCCGGCCCATCTTGGAGTCCGACAGACTTAGGGCCAAATCCATACTCCACCACTTTTTAGCTGTGAGACTGGGAGCCAGGAGGTTGCCACCCTTCTAAGCCTAGCTTTTCTCAACTGCTAAAGGTGACATTCTCCCAAGGATGTTGTGAGGATTAAATAAATAACATGAGCAAGGCATTTAGCAGGGCTTGGCCCATGTTTCAGTTGTCTGTTGCTGCGTAAAACCCACTCCAAAACTTAGTGATTTAAAACAACAGCTATAGGGGTGCCTGGGCGGCTCACTCTGTCTGCTTTCTGCTCAGGTCATGGTCCCGGGGTCCTGGGGTCGAGCCCCACATCGGGCTCCCTGCTCGGCTGGGAGTCTGCTTCTCCCTCTCCCTCTCCCTCTGCTGTTCCCCCTGCTTGTGCTCTATCTCAGTCAAATAAATAAAATCTTTTAAAAAAATAAAACCAAAAAAACACAAAACAGTAACAGCTATTTATGATGTCTCACAACTCCCGGAGCTCAGCTGGGCAGGGTAGCTGGGTCACTCACTTGGCTGCATTCAGCTAGCACTTCAGCTGGGGTGGCCAGAACAGGCAGGCCCTCACTGGACCTCTTGCTCCAGCAGAATGGGTTTCCTGCGAGGTGGCCCAGGGCTCCAAGAGTTTAGGCAGAAGTGGTCAGTTAACACCTAGGCTGGAACTTGCCCAGCATCACTTTCGGCGCATTCTGCTCGTCAAAACAAGTCCCAAGGTCAGCCCAAGAACCAAGGGGGGGCCGGTGGGGAATAACTCTCCGGTGGAAGGAGAAACATGGCACAGGAATGGAAGAAAGTGTTAGGGAGTGTCTTTGGAAACAGTGTACCCAGCACATAACATTAGAGCAATGGTAGATGGGGAATGGTGGGAGCTCGGGGTGGCCATTGGGATTAGCACCCTCTTGGAGGCCGGCCCCGAGTAGTGTTTCCCAGACAATGGGGGCTGGATCACTGGTGTCCTGAAGATGATTTGGTGGACCTGGGCATGGCAAAAAGTAACTTTGCATTTTCAATTATTTTGCAATCTTTTGATACCCTCAAAGAGAAAGATCTCTGCCTAGGGCTAGTTTGTCTGTAACACCTCTCTGACACTGGCCATCTCTGGCTGGGCACTCACAGTATCTGACAGGCAACAGTATTTAGCTGGACTGTAAGATGTTACTTTGTTTCCCCTGTACTTATTTTTATTTTTCCATTTAAATTCAATTAGTCAACATGTAGTACATCCTTCATTTCAGATGTAGAGGTCAGTAATTCATCAGTTGTATATAACACCCAGTGCTCATCACATCCCATGCCCTCCTTAATGCCCATTCCCCTGTATTTATTTGTATACTTGCCAAGTGATACTGGCTTTCCGTTCCTGAGGATAATAGGGAGGTGGCTGAAGTAGAGAGCCAGAGAGGTAAGAACCCAGGGACTTCCCAGTGTGGGCTGCAAACTCTCTCCTGAAACCCTCCACCCTTTCAGTGAGTCTGAACAGTGAGTCTGTGGTCCCCAGAGGAAAAGCCAGTACTCCTGGGAGCCCCCATACTTAATCTGTATTCTTTACCTCTCTCACCCATCAAACTTTTCCCCCTCAACATAAATTGCACTCCCCATAGAGGTTCCTTGGCATTTTCAAAGTCCTCTTCCAGAAATATCTCTGCACTTTACTCTTCCCTCCATCCTCCCATTGTCTATAACCAGGCAGTGTGGTGCAGTGGGAAGCTCTTGGTCCTGAGGCCAGACCACCTGGGGGAGGTCCTGCCAGACACAGCCCAACCCTTCTTATTTGCAGCCCAGGGCAAGACAGCAAAGGAGGCCCCCAAATTCTACATCTTGATGGTTAAACCTTACAAATAAAGCTAACAAAACATTATATAAAATAACTTTCAACTTTCTAGGCAGACAAATATATTTTCTTTATAATGTGTTCACACACATAGAGGTATGGTTTTTCTATGATGAGAGACAGAAAAACATAAAATATAAAAATGACTGAATTTAATATTGTAAATGCATGGAAGTTCTTTTGATGAGTTGGCAATATTTAGATGGGTAATCAGTAAAAATATTCATAATTCATGAATTATTATGTATTTATTCTATAACATTTATATTTATTCCTCTAATTTCATTAAGATCACCAATTATGTTTTTATAATTGATTCCCATGTAATTGTTTTATTGACAGTAATGGTATGACAGATTAAAATTAAAATGTAATTGTGCTCAAAGTATACAACGTTTTAATATATTTTATTATAAATGCATTTTAAAGCAAATGTAACAAATCTTAAATTTAAATTATTTAGATTAACTTTTCCTATTTTTATTTAAAAATATTCAACATTATCTATTTTTTTACATTGTTTTTTTAAAGATTTTATTTATTTATTTTACAGGGAGAGACACAGCGAGAGAGGGAACACAAGCAGGGGAGTGGGAGAGGGAGAAGCAGGCTCCCCACTGAGCAGGGAGCCCGATGTGGGGCTCGATCCCAGGACCCTGGGATCATGACCTGAGCCGAAGGCAGACGCTTAACGACTGAGCCACCCAGGTGCCCCTCAACACTATCTATTATAATTAAAAGGAAAAAAAAAGTTATAATTGATGAACACCAGTTGATGATTTGTCTGTACATGAATACCACACTATCATTTTATAAGTTTTGGAAATCAGTTGGTGTAATTCTTCCTAGTTTTTACTTCTTTTCAAATTTGCTTTGGGTATTCTAGATCCCACTTTTTCTGTCTGTAGGTTACCTTCATTTTTGAAAGATATTTTCACTAAGTATAGAATTCTGGGTTGACAGTTATTTTTTAATTTTAGTACTTTAAAGATGCCTCTCCATTGTCCCATGGCTAGCATAGTTTCCCATGAGAAGTATGCAGTCATTCTTTTCCTTTGTTCCTCTGTATGAGATGTGCCCTTGTTTCTCTAGCTGTTAATAGAATTTGCCCTTTGTCACTGGTTTTCAGTAATTTGATTATGTTGTGTCTTCATGTGGTTATCTTTATGTTTCTTCTTCCTGGGTTCATTGCACCTCGGGAATTTGTTTTTCTCTTTCATCAAATTTGGAAATTGAGGGAGGGTGGGAATTATTTTATTTATTTTTTCATCATAATAAATGTGCTCTTTAATCCCCATCACCTATTTCCCCCATCCTCCCACCCACCTCTCCTCTGGTAACCATCAGTTTGTTCTCTCTTGTTAAGAGTCTGTTTCTTGGTTTCTCTCTTTTTCCTTTGCTCATTTGTTTTGTTTCTTAAATTCCACAGATGAGTGAGATCATATGGTATTTGTCTTTCTCTGACTGGCTAATTTTGCTTAAATTTGGAAAAATTTTGTCCATTTTTTCTTCAGATATATTTGTTATCTCCCTGCCCTGATCTGGGTCTCCAATTACTCATGTGTTTGATTTCTTGACATTATCTCAAATGTCATTGATGTTCTCTTTATTTTTTTCCTGTTCTTACTTTCTCTCTGGGCTTTATTTTAGGTGTTTTATATTGCTGTATCTTCAAATTCACTGATCATTTCTTCTACTGTATCTAAATCTGCTTTCCCATCCAGTGTCTTTTAAAATTTAAGATATATATTTTTCATTTATGGAAATCACTTTGGGATCTTTTTTATACTATTTTTATACTATTTTTCTCCTCATAATGTTCATGTGTTTCTCTGTCTTCTTGAACACATGAGGCATATGAGGCATATTTATATTATTTCTTTCCATGTCCTTCTCTGCTAACTCCTTCATTGCTTCATTTCTGGGTCTGTTTCTACTGAGTGATTTTTCTCCTGATTGTAGGTCATACTTTCTACTTCTTCACATATATATATGATTCTATTACTAAGTAATCTCTACACCCAACATGGGGCTCAAACTCACAACCCCAAGATCAAGAGTTGCATGCTCTACCCACTGAGCCAGCCAGGCGCCCAGTACTTTCTATTGCTTTGCATGCCTTTTATTGTTTGTTTGTTTGCTCTTTATCAGATTGAGGACATCTCTTTCTATTCCTAGTTTTCTATAAGTTTTTATCAGGAATAAATGTTGAATTTTGTTAAATGGTTTTCTGCATCTATTGACATGATCATAGAGTTTCCTCTTTTTAGTTTGTTTAATATGCTAAAGTAAATTGATTGGTTTTCAAATGTTAAACCAATTCATTCAAGGGTGCCTGGGTGGCTCAGTTGGTTAAACCAATTCATTCAAACCTGAGATATGCCTCACTTTGTCATGATGTATTATCTTTTTTATATATTGTTAGATTTGATTTGCACTTTGTCATGATGTATTATCTTTTTTATATATTGTTAGATTTGATTTGCTAAAATTTGGTTAGAATTTTTGTGTCTATGTTGAGGGATATTGGTCTGTAGTTTGATTAGATGCTAGACATCATGAATCTTCCATTGCTTGGTGTTGGCATTTGTCGAATTTCTTTAGGTAGTATTGGACTTAGCTCTGGCACATAGTTAACATACTTGGAATAAGATGTATACTTTTGAGGCTTGCTTTTAAGATTTTTAGGACAGATATAGAGTAGCTGTTAGTCTGAGGTTAATTTAGACCTCTACTAAGGCAATACCCTTCTGAGGACTATACCCTCTGTATTACAAGGTCTTTCTACTCTACCTTATGAGAACACAAACTAATCCCTGCCCTGTGCGAGCTACAGGCATAGTTCTGCCTCCAGTGACTCTTCCCTAGCCATTCCTTTCATGTGTGTGTAAATCAGTACTCAACCAAAGATTCAAGAAGACACCTCTGCAGATCTCTGGATGTATGTTCAGCTCCCCCTCCCTGGGACTCTGCCCTGTAAATTCTAGCACCTTGGCCTCTTGAACTCTAAATCTGTCTTCTCAATCAGCAAGACATCCAAGCTGTCTTTGGTTTCCCTCCTCCCTGCACTGAAGCCTGCAAACTGCCTCAGGCAGTGAGCTGGGGTAATTATAGGGCTCACCTCATTTGTTTCCCTTTTCAGGGGATCAGAGTCCTGAGTTGCCTTTGTCCAAAGTCTAAAAATCACTGTTTCAAATATTTTGTCTGGAGTCCTAGTGTTTTAGGGCAGGAGAGTCAATCCAGTCTCTTTCACTTCATTACGGCCAGAAACTGAAGTCTTGTTCTGTCAATAAATTTATTTTTTGTGTGGCAGTGACATGCAGAGCCTTCTAAGGTGCTGATCCCAGGTCGGAGGCCCCTCTGCCTACATCTAAAAGCAGTACTAACTAGATGTGTTACTTTGGGCCAGTTACTAATCCTCTCTGTGCCTCTGTTTAGATTACTGTCAAACAGAGAGGACAATAATGGTATTGATCCTAAGGCTTGTTGTGAGAAATGGGTAAGATTTTATAAGCTTACTGCCTAGCACCCCAGTGAGTGGGTGTTCCATAAACGTGGATTCCTTCAGGGACAATCAGGACCACCCAACCCAGGCTGCCTCAATCCCCTCTCCTCTTTCCTCAGAAAAAGAGGAGTCCTTCTTCTTCATTTTTCCTATTTTTCATATCCCCTGGCTGATGAAGTAAAAAGATCTTTTATGATTATACTTTCTCTTCATTCACTTTTTTTCCCCTAATTTTTCACCCTCTCTCCTTCCACAGATTCTTTTTCCTCAGATGAAAACATATTCCTGTCTACTGCCTTCTAAACACAAACAAATAAAAACATTCCCTCTTCTCTACCTCCCCCTTGAGCTCCCTTCCTCTGGCTTTATTTCCTTTCCCTGCCAACTTTCCTGAAAGAGGGCTCTGTACTCTCCACTTCTGCTCTTCACTTCATGCACACCCGACATCTCTCCACACCCTGCGCGGCTTGCACACCGTCCCCTCACAAAGCCCAGGCGACCTTCTAGCTGCAGTAGTCACATCTTAATCCTCACTCCATGCAACCTCCCTGGAGAACTTGACACTGGATAAATACTCTTCCTCGGGCCTCTACAATTCTCTCCAAAATGGCTTTTGGACCTGGACAAGCAGATTCCCTGAAAGAACAAGCAGCTCATGGGGCCAAAGAAACATGCCCTCCTAGAACACGGAACTTGTCTTCAAGGCCACACTCCAGGTACCTGATATTTGGGAATTCTTTGCCCAAACAGCCCTAGGCCCACTTGCAAAGCCTGCAAAGCCTTCTTCCCTCATGTGCCCTCTTAAAGGGCGGAGCATGACTAACGTGTGCACTCTGGGCCTGAGGGGTGATCGGGGCACTGCTGCCAGGTGGAGAGTGTGAATGGAGCTTGGCCATATGGCTGGAATGGGCACGCATGCTAATATGAGATCCCTCACTCCGCAGGACCAGCCGAGAGGGTAAAAAGAAAGGTGGCAGGCTATGAGCAGGGGGCCATTCGCGTGTTTTCCAGGCCCTGCAAATGGTAGCGGTGGGTTTGATTCTGCCCTCTGGCTCCCCTGCAGCTGCCTAACCACGTTTCCCTATCTCCTTCACTGACGTGGCTCTCACTTCCGTCCTCCTGAAAGAGGCTTCCCGGGAGCCAGCCTTTGGCCTCCATGCTCCACCTCCTCTGGGCCCATCTCTCCAGCATTCGCTGTGCGGTGAGGTGGGTCAGCGTCCACACACCCGCCTTTTCCTCCAGATGGGAGGTCCTTGAGAAAAGGCTGCCCAGTCACCCTGGTTTCCCTAGCACAGAGCTCGCTGGCATCCAGTGGGTGCTCCATCCATATTTGCTGAATGGCAGAGGGAATGAATAAACGCAGCTCGCTCATTTGCTCCCGTGGTCTACATTCATCCCGCTAGGCTTGTCTTTCCTCAGCACATGTGATGAAAAGACTAAGCAGGGGCTCTGCAGTTAGACTACAGGGCTGCAAATCCCAGCTTACCACTCGTAAGCTGGATGTCCTCTAGGGTAGGTCTTTCAACTGTTCTGTGCCTCAGTTTATTCTTCTGCAAAATGGGGATAATAATAGTACCTACTCATTTAGGATGCCATGAGGAATAAGACAGCTAATGCACAGGCCTCCACTTCCCTCCCTCTATGCCTACATTTGTGTTGTTTGTCCTACCTGGAATGCCACCAGCATCATCCCTGTTCTTCAAGATCCAACTTGAACACACCACCTCCTTGCAGCCTTCCCAGATTCCCACTGCTTCGTGCCTCCTCCCCAGCTAAACAGCCATGAGGTGCTGCCTGAAGGCCACAGTCCTACTCAGCCCCAGGTTCTGGTTATGTCTGTCTATGCCCCACTCTCCCCCCATAGAAAGCTTCTGGTAGGCAGGGCCTTGACAGTTGGTGTTTAATGGATGCTTAGTGAATGAATGAATGAATGAATGAATGAATGTAGGATATTTCAGAAGCTCTGACAATATTCTGATAAATCTACAAGAACTGTTTTTTAGGGACTCTTGAACTGAGGTAAAGCTGGCCCTCTAGAAATGGTAGAATCCCCATCAGAGTATTTTTGGTCGTGGTTATTGCTCGCAAACACTGAGTCTGCAGGGGAAGAGGCCAGCAAGCTGATTCACCTATAGTTAGCAAGTAGTCATTTCTGCTTGAGGACTCTATCTCCATTGCCAGCCCTACACCTGTTCTGGAGGTTAGAGGTCAAACACGGGCCTCATGGGATTAAACTCATGGCAGGGCTGCATGCCTTTCTGGGGCCCGAGGCTCCGCCCTCCATCTTCAAAGCTGGAGTGGTAGGCCGGTAGGTCAGTAGGTCAAGTCTTTCTGCTACCATCTCCCTGGACTTCTGTCATCATATTATGTACCTTCTCTCTGATCACAGCCAGGAAACTTGGAAGGATTTATGTGATTAGATTGGCCCACCTGGATAATCCAGAGTCATCTTCCCAAGTCAAGGCATTACCCTTTATCACATCAGCAAAGTCCCTTTTGCCATGTAAGGGAATCTGTTCATACATTTCTGGGACATCTTGGGGTGGGGGAGGCATCATTATTCTGCCTACTGCCGCGTTACAAGTTGTTTTCCACGTGGGGACTGTCCAATGTCCTCTTCAGAGTACCTCCCCATCGCCACCAGAATAGCAAGTCATGAGGTAGGGGTCAGCACATGCCAGGCACTGTTCTAGGACTATTCACTTCTTAACTGATTCAATCTTCACAAATTCCTTATGAACCCCCCCACCCCCAGGTCCTTGTGCGTGGGCTGTGCACAGTGACTTCCTTCCAAAAAGCACAGTCAGGAAGAGGGGGTAACTTCTCCGTAGAGAAATGTGACAAGCAGGGCCTCATCCCGGTGACCCAGGCCAACATCGATAGTCATGAATCACATCGATCGTATGCAATATTGACGTGATATGATGTGAAGGGCACCGCCCCCCTGTGATCTTCCTCCTTCCCTCCAATCCTTAATCCCAGTTGGATCATGAGAAAAAAAATCAGACAAATTCCATAAAGGGGCATCCTACAACACGTCTGACGAGTACTCCTCAAAACTGTCACAATCATCAAAAGCAAGAAAAGGCAAAGAAACTGTCGCAGCCAGGAGGCGTAGGAGACGTGACAACTGACGGTAATGTAGTCTCCTGGATGGAATCCTGGCACACAGAAAGCACATTAGGTAAAATCTAAGGAATCTGAATAAACTACAGGCTTTACTGAATAATAATGTATCAATATCGGTTGATTAATTGTAACAAACGTTAACAGTGTTAAAAACTGGCCATGACATACATGGGAACTCGGTACTAGCTTCTCAAATTTTCTATAAATCACAAACTTTTCTAAAAAACAGTCCATTATTAAAAAATAAATAAGTACTTTAAGAAAACCCTACAAGATAGGTAGCATTGTTATCCCCATCTTAGAGAGAAGAAACCAAGGCCCAGGAAGTAACTTGTCCTATAAATGGTGGAGCCAGCATTTGAATCCAGGATTCTGCCTCTGAAGTTTATGCTCTCTCTCTCTCTCTCTCTCTTTTTTTTAAGATTTTTATTTATTTATTTATTTGAGAGAGAGACAAAGAGCAGCGGGGAGGGGCAGAGGGACAAGCAGACTCCCCGCTGAGCAAGGAGCCTGATGCGGGGACCCCGACATCACAACCTGAGCCAAAGTCAGACACTTAACCGACTGAGCCACCCAGGTGCCCTGGGAGTTCATGCTCTTAACCACTATGTTTTCCTGCTTCTCTAGGGGCTGTCCAATCTCCGTCATTAGCCCGGAAGTTCTCCGAGGTCAGGATTTGTCTCTTCCCTGAGACCAGGAACAGGATTGTGCCTCTTTCCTTTGAGGGACAAGGACTATATTTTCTGCCAGCCAGTACCAGCTCCTGGCCTCTGGGCACAGTGTAGACACATGCCCTGCATTTTGGGGACAGACCAGTGTTTTTCAAGCACAGGCTTTCACTCCCCCAGAGAACACCTGGCAATGTCTGGAGATATTTTGGGCAGTCACCCCTGGGGGAATGCTACTGCCTTCAAGTGGGTAGACACCAGGAGTGCTGCCAAACATCCTGCAAAGCTCAGGACAGCCTCCCCAAACAAAGAATTATCTGGCCCCCAAATGTCAATAGCACCAAGGCCAAGAAGTCCTGGGACAGACCCCACGGCGAATGCCTCCATTTTATTCTGCCAGTCATATGTATCTACCCCCCGTGCCAATGTTTGATTTGGCAAATCTGGTCACCAGAAGTATAGCCGTGCCTCCGTGGTGGGGAGCTCCACCCTGGGGAAACAGAAGGGAAGGGGTCGGCCCGGGCCCCCTCCCCCTACCGGCTCCTCCAGCCCCTGCCTAGATTACCTGACCTCCCTCATGGCCCTTCTGGCAGAACCACCAGGATGCCCCATTTCCTGGGGCAGAAGGAAGTAACCAGCTCTGAGGAGGTCACAGCTGAGTCAGCCCGTCTTGGCCTCAGCTCTGGGAGCACATGGAGACTAGAAGGAGGCATCCACGCTGTGGCTCCTGGCTTGCTTGGGGCAGCCAGCCCGAGAGGCGTGACAGGGAGCGGGGAAGCTTCGGCTGCCGAGTCAGCCCTGCGCTTGCCACAGGCTCCCAGAGGCTTCCAGGCGGGCATGTCATGGCAGCTGCGTCCCTTTGGGCAAGTCATGGCTTTCTGGACCTTGGCTTCTTGGCATGTTCAAAGTGGAGAACATTCATGCTCTCTATTTGTGAGAGGGCAAAGTCATCAGGGAGAACATTTTTATGGAGCCCTGACTCAGGTACTGGTTCCAGGGGCTAGGGAAAGTGTGGTGAGCAAACAGCACCCTGTCCTCACAGAGGTCAGACTCTGGTGAGGGGAGACAGCAAATACACTGGCAGACAGGCAATCGATTCCCAGTGGGGGCCTGCAGTAGCTCCTGGGACTGGTTGGCTCTCAGTCTCATCCCCCCCCCCCCCCGCCCCCGGTCCCTGCCCCGCCTTCTGGGTTCTGCAGGTGCTGGAAGCCTCAAAACAACATTGCCCAAACTCCAGTTAGGGTCTGCCAATGGGAAGAACGGGTGAGAGACGGGAAGAGAGAAGCAGCCTTACCCGCTGCTGCAGGTGACTCCAGAAGTGGTGGCGCTGGGGGAGGCGCTTCGGCAGCCTCGGTGGGCGCGTGTGGGCTCCCTGGGAGGGCTCAGTGGCAGCTGGCCCAGCAGTAGCAGGAACGGAGGGGGTAGCGCTTCCAGATGCTCACCGCCAAATGCAGGCTGTGGGCTCCAGCCCACAGAGGTTAGCAGCTTCCCAACCTCTGAGCACCGCCTCCTCCCTTCCAAGACACCTGTGACCAGTTCCCTGGATGCAGCCCCCTTCTACCTGAAGCACCTAGAATGCTCTGTTTTCCTGATTGGACACTAGTTGATACAGATGGCAATAAGTGAGATGACAAATGTGAAAAGGCTCTGTTTCTTATTACTGAATTCTCAGTGACTTTCCCCTTAGTGGGACCCTGACATATTCCCACCCATCAGCTTGACTGCTTTAGACCAGACTGCCTGCCACCCAATGGGAGACCATGGGTATCTTCAGGGACCAGGATACACCCCCACACACACACTCAACACCCCCTTCACTTTCACCACCTCTTCACCCCCTGCCGTCCTGTTTTATTCTCATGGCTATATTTAGAAGCGCTTTCTGATTATCTGACTCAATCCCACTCTCTGTATTTTCCATCTGTTTTGCTTTGTTCTCTTCCATAATGTCAGACTGCCCTCAAAGACCTCTAGAGTCAGAACAGGGCCACAGAGGAGGATAGAATCCTTGCTCCCTACCTCCAAATACGGCTCCATGCAGATGCCTGAACCGCCACTCGAGTGGTCCTTCACATTAAGGCAAATAATCTTAAATGAGGTTTTCTGGGAGCCCATGACTCTCCCAAACATGTATTGGAAAATCTATGTTTATTTGAGGGGGGGGGTTTTTGGGGAGAGTGCCCATGGTGTTCATCAGATTGTCAAAGAAATGTAGGTTAAGACCGGTCTGTCGATGATATAGTTTCCTTCAGAAGAACAGTGCCTCATTGCCCCTAAAGTGGGATTCAGGGAGGAACACCTGTTTCCATTAACTTCTATTTATACCAGATTCATTCATCTTTTCTCCTTGTCTCACGTTTTTACTTTTCTTTTTTTTAATTTTTACTTATCTATTTTTTAAGATTTTCTTTTTCAGTAATCTCTATGCCCAACGTGGGGCTCGAACTCACGACTCTGAGATGAAGAGTTGCACACTCCACTGACTGAGCCAGCCAGGCTCTACCCCCCCCCTTTTTATTTTTCCACTTAGATGATGTTTATCATGTACATTTTATATTAACACAACAGCACAGGCCTATAATTTATAAGTCCATAGACACATATTGGCATTCAGTTTGTTTACATTGAAAAAGTTGCCCTGTCAACATAGTTTGGAGGAAGCAGAAGGGCTTGTATACCAGCATTCACTACAGAGTTATTCATACGAGCCAGAAGACAGAAACAACCTGAGTGCCCACCAAATACATGGATGGGTAAACAATATGGTCTATCCATACAGTGGAATATTAGCCATAAAAAGGAATGACGGAATGCTACCACATGGATGAACCTTGACATTATGCTAAGTAAAACAAACCAAACACAGAAAGACCAATCTTGTATTCCACTTACATGAAATATCTAGAATAAGCAAATTCATAAAAGACAGAGAGGATATATGAGGCTTTTAGGGGCTGGGGGGAAGAAGGAACGGGGAGTATTATGTGTTGAATTGTGTCTCCCCAAAATGATGTGCTGAGGTCCTACTCCCGGGCACCCCAGAATGTGACATTATTGAGAAATAGGGTCTGTGCAGACTGAAAGAGGTGGAGGTCATTAGGGTGGGACCTAACCCAGTATGACGGGTGTCCTGGGACATTTGGACACAGAGACACACAGACACAGAGGGAAGATGATGTGAAGACAGGAAAAAGGCAGCCACGTGACTGGAGTGATGTGTCTCCAAGCCAAGGGACTCCAGGGATTGCCAACAAACACCAGAAGCTAGAAGAGGCAAGGGAGGAGTCCCGCCTCAAGCTGTCAGAGACAGTGGTTCTGCTGACAGCTTGATTTCAGACTCCTCGCCTCCAAAACTGCAGAGACAATAAATCGCTGTTGTTTTAAGCCACCTAGTCTTTGGTACTTGGTCATGGCCACCCTGGGAAACTAACACAGAGAGTTACAGCCTCGGAGTTACAGCATTTCTGCTTGGAGCGATGAAAAACTTTGGAAATAGATAGTGGTGATGTTTGCACATTTTGCATGTCATGAATGCCAGTGAATTGCACAATTAAAAATAAAGTGGAAAATTTTTGATGTTATATATTTTTTACCTCAATTTAAAGCAATTAATGATGTAGGATACCAAAAATCATTGAATTGTACATTTTAAAGGGGTAAATTGTATGGTATATAAATTATAGCTCAATAAAGCTATTAAAAATAGTTTGTTTATGGAGAGGCAAAAAACCTAGAATAGCCAACACATTGAAAAACAATAAAGTTGGAAGACCAACACTACCCAACATCAAGACTTGTCATAAAACTACAGCGATCAAGGGATGCCCAGGTGGCTCAGTCGGCTAAGCGTCTGCCTTCAGCTCAGGTCATGATCCCAGGGTCCTGGGATCGATGGAGCCCTGTGTTGGGTTCTCTGCTCAATGGGGAGCCTGCTTCTCCCTCTGCCCCTCCCCCCCACTCATGCTTCTGTTCTTTCTCTCTCTCTCTCTCAGATAAATAAAATCTTAAACACACACACACACACACACGAGTGATTAAGACAGTGTGGTACCAGTGAAAGCACAGACAAATAGATCAATGGGACAGAACAGAGAAGCCAGAAACAGACCCACAGAAATATAGTCAACTGATCTTTGACAAAGGAACAAAGACAGTCTTTGCAGCAAATGGTGCTAGAACAACTGAACATCCACAGGCCCCCCCAAAAAAAAAAATGAATCTAGACACAGACTTTACACAATTCACAAAAACTAACTAAAAATGAACCATAAACCTAAATGAAAACACAAAACTATAAAACTCCTTAAGGATAACGTAGGAGAAAACCTACAAGACCTTGCATTTGGCGATCACTTTTTAGATACAACACCAAAGGCAGGGTCAATGGAAGAAATCATTGAGCCGGACTTCATTACAATTAAAAACTTCTGCTCTACCAAAGACACTTTTAAGAGAATGAGAAGGCAAGCCATAAACTGGGAGAAAATATTTGCAAAAGGCATGTCTGATAGAGGACTGCTATCCAAAATACAAAGAGCTCTTTAAACTCAACAATAAGAAAATGAAACACCCAATCAAAAAATGGGCAAAAGATCTGAACAAACACCTCACTGAGAAAGATCTACAGATGGCAAGCAAGCATATGAAAAGATACTCCACATTCTATGTCATTAGGGAAGTGCAAATGAAAGCAGCTAGGAGATACCACTACACATCTGGTACATGCCCACATCCAATACCTATTAGGATGGCGAAAATCCAAAACACTGAAAACACCAAATGCTGGTGAGGATGTGGAGCAAGAGGAACTCTCATTCATTAGTGGTGGGCATGCAATGGTACAGCCAGTTTGGAAGAAGTTTGGCAGTTTCTTACATAACTAAAATACTCTTTACCATATGATGCAGCAATCACGCTCCTTGGTATTTATCCAAATGAGTTGAAAACTTAAGTCCACCTGCACATGAATGTTTATAGCAACTTTATTTGTAATTGCCAAAACATGGAAGCAACCAAGATGTCCTTCAGGAGGTGAGCAGAGAAAATAAACTGTGCTACATCCAGACAATGGAACGTTACTCAATACTAAAGAGAAATAAGCTAGCAAACCATGAAAAGACATGGAAGAACATTACATACACATTACTAAGTGAAAGAAGCCAATCTGAAGAGTCTACAAAGTATATGCTTCCAACTACATGACATTCTTGAAAAGGCAAAACTTGAAAAGGATCAGTGGCTACTCAGGGATAGGGGAGAAGGAGGGATGAATAGGTGGAGCACAGGGGGCTTTTAGGGCAGTGAAAGGACTCTGTATGATACCATAGTGGTGGATATATGTCATTATACATTTGTCCAAACCCACAGAATGCACACCACCGAGAGTGAACCCTCATGTGAGCTATGGACTTTGGGTGATATGGGGGTATATGGCAGATGGGAACTCCTTGCACTTTGTGCTCAATTTTGCTGTAAATTTGAAACTACTCTAAAAAAAAAAGTATCTTTTTAATCCATATTCTGGCACTGTCCAGAAAATTTTTTAACAGGTTTATTTATAATTGTTATAAAGTTGAATTACTAAAAAAAAAAAAGAGTTTGGAGGCCACTGCAAGAGGACATTTATATGTGCATAACAGCCCAGAGTTAACTTACCACAGGGATGAAGGGGAAGAGGTCCTGTGTAGGGGTGGAGGACCAGGGACGACCTGAGCCACCTTCTTTCTCCCAGGAGATACCAGGTGGGTGGTGGGGCTGGAGCAAGGTGCATAACCTCTCTGTGTTTTGGTTTCCTCATCTGTGAAACGGGAGAAATGTCGGTATTTAATATTAATCGACATTTACTATTGTGAATATTGATTTGGTGAATTAATGCAAAGCGCTGTTTGTTGTGCCTGTCGCATGGGAAGCTCTGCGTAATACTCAGAACCATAAACATGGTGCCCTCGGAAGCTCCCCTCCCCTGCTGCTGGGCCAGCACTGAGGAGGGAAGTATGGGCAAGACAGTTAACATTTACCGAGAGATAGCCACATTGTACCAGGCGCTCACTTAATCTCTCCCCCAGTTGTGAGGTAGGAACTCTCCTTCCAGAACGGGCAATGCAGAAAGTTCAAGTGATTTGCCCAAGATCACATAGCTAAGTAGAAGTGACTGAACCAGGCTGCAGATTGGGTGGGGCTCCACGACACCTAACCAACTCATTTCTACTCTGCCACGTGCCTGGTATCCCCAGTTACCAATGAGACAGGGGTGGGTTGCAGAGCACCATGTCTACATGTTCAGCAAGCAGCATGGAGGTGGTGACATCTTAGGAAGAATATCACAGTTCCCTCCATGTGCTAAAGGCTGTGTCAGGAATTGGAATGAGCGCTGCACGTGGCCTCAGAAAATATGGCACAAGTCCCAGCTACATCTACTGCTAGTTGTGTGGCCACAAGCAAGTCACTGTACCTGGGCCTCAGTTTCCTCATCTGTAAAATGCGTATAATAACTATCCAGACCGTGTGGATTTTCAAGGAAGCAAAACAAATCTAGAAATGTCTAGCAAGGGGCTGGCCTAGAGAACATACCCAACTCATGTTTACTGAATGTGACATACCACCAAGAATTAGAAGAGAGGGATAGAATCAGTCCTGGGGGCTGAGCTCCCCTTATTCCTTCCCACGCCATTTCTTTCAGGAAGAGGGGGAGTAGAGCCCCATTCCCCACACGGTGCCCCTAAGGGAGGGAGTCAAGGAGGGGAGCTGGAGGTTCTCAGTTCCGATCCAGCAGCCTCCGCCACTACACACAAACACACCCCCTTCTACACAGCCCTCTCCTGGGAGGTTGTGCCATAATGTCCCTGTCTCCCACTCTCCCAGGCATGGCAAAGACCACAACTGTGGTCCAGCTGTGGAACCCAGTCCAGCCGCTCCTGACTGGCCCTGTGCCAGAGACAGGAAGCCAGGAAGAATCGTGCACGCCTGCTGGACACTGGGAAGGGGGTGGACACCAGGGGCTGGAGCCGGGTCAGGCTTGGGAGTGCATTGTGAGCACAGGACTGTAAGAGAGCGCTGTGCAGGGTCACTGTCACTCTGGAGGGCTCTGGGGAGGCTTTGTAGACTCTTCAGATTGGCTTCCAGGAGGCTGGAAAGAGCACTGGTTTGGGAGTCTGGAAACCTGGGATTTAGTATGATTTTGTCACTCACTCACTCACTGTGTGACTTGCATTAGCTCCTTCCCCCTCAGGCCTCTTGTGAAACTAGAACCATCTACTGAGCTGTCTGGGGCAGACACAATTCTAGGGAATACACCAGCAGACAAGACAGAGTCCCCTCTCTTCTGGAGCTTCCTTCTGCCAATAAACAAGCAAATGTAATAGAAAACAGGGTGGAAAGGCCTCTGAAGAAGAATAAAGTGGTGTGAGGGGACAGTGAGGGTTCCGGGATGGCCTCTCTGAGGTGATGCAAGCAGAAGAAAAGCAGAGATGAGGAAGGGGGCCATAGGAAGGTCTAGGAGAAGCACATTCTGAGCAGAAGGAAGAGCAAGAGCAAAGGCCCTGAGGCAGCCATGAGGCAAGTAGAAAAATAAACCCAGGAAGCAACGAGGCTGGGAGAGAGATGCGGGCGAAGGTAGGAAGAACCCATCTAAGGGAGGCTGGAGGCCATTGTAAGGACTTGGCAATTTACTCCCAAACTGATCAGTGGGCCCCAGGAAAGCTAGGCCTGGGCTGGGAAGCAGAGCCCACCTGGTGTTGTGTGTCAGTGGGTGGAAGGGGCAAGTTCAACCTCTGCTCATTTGCCCTGGGGTCCTAGCCAGGTGCTTCAGGAAGTTTTGTACCAGGCCTAGAGTGATCAAGGCGCTTGGCTCAGGTGCACAACTTAAAGCGGCATCAGAAAACTCAGTAATGAAGATAAACAATATTTTCCCGCAATATGTCTAAGAATCAAAATTAATGCAAAAAATCCACAATGCACAAATTGCCAATACTTTAAATCAACACAGGATCTAACCCTGCACTTGCATAATCCTGTCTCATTGGCTTCACTCTAAGCCCAGCCCTGGTTTCAGTAAAACTTTATTTATAAAAATAGAAAACTGGCTGGCAGGGCTGTGATTTGCTGATTTTTTTAAATACTAAAATATTGGATTAAAACGTTATTTACCTCAGCACCCTTCTAAATTTTGCACCCTAGCCAAGGGCCCCATTTACCTTACCCTAGTCCTGGCCCTGGGTAACAGTAAAAGGATTGATTTCCCTACCGAGGGCCCCAATGTTCATCCCTCCTGAGACTCAGAGAAGTGAACAGACTTCTTCAGGGAAACACGAGGATGGTGGAGCTGGGATGTGAACTGTAGTCCCATGCCATGCAGAGGCCCACCACCTGGCCCTCACATCATACTGTGCTCTGCCCTGGAACATTGATTTTTTAAGTTTTTTATTCAAGCATAATAGGCATAGAAAAAAACCGCATGTACCTTAAACGTTCACCTTACTGAATTTTCACCAACTGAGCGCACCTGTAAAACGGCGTGTGGGTTTCCATTTAAAGCGTATTATACATTTCCAACAAACCAAACATATTCATTAGGACTGGGCCAGATTCCTCAGACTTGGAGCTCAAGCAGGCAACTTACAGTAAGGATGAGGGACTGGGCTGATCCAGAGTTTAGGGGCCGGGATAGAGATTGAGAAGGGGTGCATCGCTAGGGTCTGTGGTTGGGGAGGGGGCCCTACATGCCAGAGAGGACAGGGAGAGAAGGCGGGGGCTGCCCTGGAGACAACGCCCCCCCACCCCCACCTTGGAGGAGGGCGAGGCCCATGCCGCAGGCCCAGGTAAGCTGGTAAGAATGCAGCAGTCGCCTAGCCCAGGCGCGGGTGCGTCCTGGTGACTCAGCCCTTGCCAGGAAGGGGGAGTCCACTCTGCTCTCCGGAGCTCCCAGACAGCAGCCGGATCGAGGCTGGCTCCAGGGGCGCCAGGCCGGGGGGTGGGGGGGGGAGCGCAGCAGGCAGCCCGGCCCCGGCAGCGGGACCCTGCCTCCCGGCCCCCGGAGCCCCCCTTCCGGCCGCAGCCACCTGGGCTCATCGCAGGGACGCGGCCGCGGGTGGCAAAAGCGCGGCGGCCCGTCCTGGCCACGACGGCGCCGCAGGGGCCTTGGAGCGGCGTAAGTAGCGACTGCGGGGGCTGGAGGAGGCCAAGGAGAGACACCGAGTCCCTCACTCGGCCCCCCGCGTCCCAGGCCCCTGCTTCAGGCCCGGGCTGGAAGGCGGGACTTGGGGAACTGGCCCGGCGCCGCCGCCGCCGCCGCCGCCGCCGCCCTAATTGCTCCCTGGCCGGCGTGGTGGGGCGCCCAGACTCGGCTCCGAGGCGGCCTGGGTCAAGTGTGGCCGAGACGCTGGCACCCCAGCAGCGGCCCCACCTGAGGATCATCCCACGGTCGCGCCCAGCCCCAGCAGCCGGGCCGCAGGCTCCAAGCCCTCCCCCCATTCTCGGGGGCCTGGCCCCAGGGTCACGTTGAGGGTCCTCGCCCCCCTCGAGCTGCCCGACGGCGGCTCCTCCCTGTCCCCACGGCCCCGAGGAGGGACCCAGCTCACAATTCCAGATGTGCCGTCGGGCTGTCCCTGCCTGGAGGGGCCCCTTGAGAGAAGGGGCCGAGCACCCGCATCTTGGAAAGCCTCGGATTCCGGTCTCGAGCCAAAAGAAGGGCTGAACTCCGACAACCTCGCCTTGCCTCCAAAGTTGGTCTTCTGACACAAATTCCCACGCACAGCTGGCGGGGCTGGGGGGATTAGGGATGCTCGGGGCTCCTACAGGACGCGGGAGGCTAGATGGTCACTAACCGGATTTCCCGGACGGACAGCTTCTGGCGGGGTGGGCACGAGGTCTGTGAGCCCCCGGCCCGGGGCGGAGACCGACGGGGTGGGCGAAGGGTGCCCAAGGACCCTGATCACTCCCATCTTTGGGACTACGAGATTTGGGGCCACAATTATTCAGACAATTGGCTCGAGGCGGTTGTGGCCAGAGTGGTTTCTCTCCCTCATTCTCCTAATTTTCTGCAAACTTTTGCAAAGTTGAGGGCAGGAGAAGACGAAGGCGCAGCTCCTCGGGCGGCCCCTCGGGGCGCTGGGCCTGGGGGCGAGCGGAGATTTGGGGAGACTGGGGCCCAGCTCCGAGGTCGCGGAGGAAACGCGCGGAGTCGGCTTCCTGTGGGGGCTCCGGCTGCGGCGCCCCGCGGACAGACGTGTCCGGCCCAGGCTGCGCCGGGCCGGGCGCTGGGAAGGGACGTGGGGGGGAGGGGGCGACGGGGGAAGGCGAGGAGGGGGCGGGGAGAGGGTGGGCCTGGGAAGAGGGGAGGGGAGAGGCGAGCGGGGGAGGAGCGAGGGGGCCGGAGAGAGAGAAGGAAGAAGGAAGGGGGCGAGCGGCGCGAGGTGGCGCCGAAATGGGAGAAAGGAGCGAGTGAGAGGGGAGGGGGCGCGGGGCGAGCGGCGGGGAGCCGAGCTGCCCCTCGGTCGGGGCGCCCTCCGCAGGCGCGCATGGCAGCCCCCGCGCGGTGATCCTCCCGGGCCGAGCGAGTAGCGCGCAGCTTGCACGAGTGAGTTGGTCGGTGGCCGCGCTCGAAAGGGGGAAGGCGCGCGCCTGCGGCCGGATTACCCCCTGTGCGTCCCCCTCCCCCTGCTCGCGCGAGGGGACGGTCGGCCCTGCCCGCTGAGCCCTGTTTTCTGCAGGTCCCGGGCCGATGTCCCAGGTGAGTGGCCAGTGCCCCCCTCACTGCGACGCGCCCCATGGAGCCCCCAGCGCAGCCCCGGGCCCAGGTAGGACCGCGGATGGAGAGCGAGGCTGGAAGGGAGCTGGGGCAGGCGGCCGGGCCGGGGTGGGGGGGGGGGATGGGGGTTGGGGGAGTTGGTGGGGGGATTTGCTAATTCTCACTCCTCCTCCCTGAGACGCGGGGAGACGGTTCTGGGGAGCTTGGGTGGAGGTGGGGGTGAGGAGATTAGGTATTTGAGTATCGGGGACCGGGTCCAAGGAGAGTGGAGGGCTGGGGTGATGGGGGCAGGGCCGAATGGAGACGGCGGCTGCGCCAAATTGGCTCCAACTACCCCCACTCGCAATACCACACACACACACACACACACACACACACACACACACACACACACACACACACAC